>NC_056732.1:225825905-225995905 GCF_019279795.1 Protopterus annectens | reverse complement strand
ATTTATTTTTTCCCCTTGACTATTCATGCTTGACTTGTTCTGGTCATATGTGCTGGTTGTCTGACTTGTAAATTCACATCCATCCTAGCAGATGAATTCTGTTTTTTTCAAGGTAAAGGGCTAAGTACACTTAGAAAATGATTGTAGTGGGAGCAGTGTATCATAACAGATATAAGAAAGTAAATCATCACACAGTTTCACAGGTTCTTTACTCATCACTGTATAAAATATTTCCTGCTCCTTCACAGCAGCCCAGCTGAGACCTCATTTAGCTAAACATTTACTGTTATGCAATTATTACACTTGAGAATGTTTAAAGGCAAAGCTGAGTTGCCTCCTCTGTGCCTGATTAAATGACTAAAATATCTTACAAAACCTTCTAAAGTATAATTCCAAAATGAGTTCAAAGGTCTACCATAAAATCAAGTCAACATGTTTTTCATGTTCTTATCTTAGTATCTACACTGCACAACATGCATTGTATTAAATCAATGTGTCTCCTACAGGTGAATGTGTTGCTAGCACTGAAGCCTGCTTCATTGCACATGCTAACTGTAAAAAAAAATCATAAGTAAACTCATTTCTACATTCCCTCTATCATGTTGGACTCACCGCATCTAACATTGAGCTATACCCCAGGTACAGGAATTGAACTACTACAATAATTTCATTTAACCTTGAAGGATTAAATTCCATGATTTTATACTAATAAGAAATAAATTGCCATGTGTTAGAAGGCAGATTGCTTATACTGTGATTTGTGATCATGAATGGAATGAAAGTTAATGCTCAACCAAATAGCACAGCAGTGCTTTGCTTACAGTTACAGGAAAGGCTGATGCATACATCTGTCACTCATAATATAGCATCCAACAGTGAACTTTGGACCCCATGGGAAGTGCTTTGTTCTAGTAACTGACACTTGTACAGTTAGTCTGACTCATATATCTTATTGAGTAATGGTAGAAGGTTCATTTCTATGAGGAAAAAAAACATATTCATTAAAATGCTTGCTTTTACATTGTACTCGTTTGGTTGTCCACTTATGTGATGTCCTAGCCACTTTCTGCAGTGAGCAATGGGAATTTACTGACAGTGGTAAGTTAACAATATTATGACATCACGCTGCAACAGTATAATAAATTATCAGCTCATAACAACAATTGTTCATAATGTGAAGACTAAAATTTTCTCTAGTGTCTAGGAACACAATCTTATATTCAACCACCATATTTGTTAGGACATAAAATAAGATTTGGTGGTGTTATATACTACAATCTGTATGGATGGATGCCATTCTGCATTGTCATTTATCTATAATTCAGTATACAGCAATATGAAACAGACACATGAGATGTTAAGAACTTGGTCCAATATACTTGAAAAACAAGTCCTAAGAAAATTATCAAACACTACATTTTATTCTACATGGTTCTATTTCTGCAAGCAAACTTGCAAATGAAGCTATTGACTAAAAGAGTATTCATCAAGGTTTTAGTACATTTTAGACTCTTCCTGTATGATAAATGGCTCTTTTAGTATATGTGTAGGTGGAATCAGTATTCTAGGCATTTTGGACATACTGTAGTGCAGTCTCAGAGAAATTAATCTACTAAGTCTAAAAGGTTTACCAGGCTGCATACACATTTTCAGGCTGTGTTTCATTTATTATATTTCTATAAACATCTTTTCTGGATAAGACACAAGAGTCAGTTCTGGGCATATTGCAGGTGCTGTGACTTTTGTAAATTCTGAAACATTCTTAGTGCCACAGCAAAATGCTGTAGAAGATACAAAATATGGAAAGCACATCAGTTTAAGAATAGTACGTGCTCAAGATTAATCTATAGCATAATATTTTTATTTTCTTATACTCAGTTTTGAGTATATTATTACAAGTCTGCATGCTTGCTTGCTTTACACAAATCTTATCTTAGTAGTAAATAAGCATGATCATTGCATATATTATTCTACAACAATCTTGTTGTATTAGCTGTAAAGCTGTTGTACTCTCTGCTATAATGTCCTGGGTGGGGCATGAAAAGGTTCCTCAGATCAGTACACCCACCCAGTTAACAAATGTAAAATAAATAATACATAAATATATTAGCAACTGTTCAGGTACCATGTAATAAAAATAATGTGAGATGTGTACGTAATCTACAAGCAATGCAATTTCATTGTCTCTTATGTATACTGCTGAAATGTGTACTTAATTAAATGCACAGGAACTAAATGACCTTTTGGCAGTGACATTCTGCTTAAACACATTGAGATTACTGAGCTTTACTTTATTCCAGAAATACAACATGCCACAAGTTCTGAGTACACAATGTAGTTAGTTACTTAAGTAAAGGGTAAGGGGAACGTAGAATAGCAACCGTCTATCAGCCCCCCCCCCCTCATATTTAGTCATTTGAGATCTGCTTTTGAACAACTGTTTTCAATTCAGAATCAATCCTTGCATCTAACTTTGGTGATACAGACAACATCCCTTACTCAATTCAACTTCACTTCAACAAGTGCTTAAACATTAAATGCTTTTGTTGTACACTAAAACATGCATTCTGGTGAAACATTGGTATGCTGCACTCCAATTTTTTTCTCCATATCACCAAATGAACAAGCCTTAAAAGGAAGTGTTTTATGCAGTTACATTTCTTTTACTAATTGCTGCCACAATCAGCAATGTGCAAATGACAGCTATACCAAATGAGCCCTTGGCAAATATGCACTGGAATTTGAATAATCTGATGAGTGCCATTTGTTAAATAAGCTCTCTGAAGTGACAGCACATTGGAAGCATTTGAAGTGGTTATTAATTTGTAATGCAGTGTCAGAATAAATAAAGGAAGGCTGACTAAGCTGTACAGCATCTGTCCATCATGAATACTGTATGAGGCAAGTGCTATTACTATTAATAGAAAGTAGGTACTGGTTTCAAAGAAGAGCAGAAATGCTACGGTTCAAAATGCTGAGTTGGTAACAGAATTACATCCTGCATTGCTGGAGGAAGGTTGATCATACACTTAAAGTAGTTCTTCCTTCCACTGTACCCATGATGGCTATCATTCCCAGTAAATACTAACAGAATTCTTCAGTCCCTGCCCACTACAAAACCAACTAGGGCTATCTAATCTCTGCTTTTCCTTATTAATTTATTTATTTTGCTGGTCTTTCCCTATTCCTTTCTCAAATGACCTAAGCATACCATATTATACCTTTATGGAATACCAAGTTCTTACTGATATTTTTAATGACTAATTAGTTTGCCTATGTCTGCTTGTATGACAAATTGCTGCAGCACTTCAAAGTACTCCTATGAATTACTAAGGTCCTTCTTGCCATCAAAATTGTGTATTTTCACCTTAGTTCCTATGTATTCTTACTTTCAAATGATCAAATAGGAGCAGCCCCAGAAATGATCTCTGTATATCTACACATATTATCATCAATCCCACCAGTTTTAGGTGCCAGTGATCACCATCACTACTGGAAATCCCTAGCTCTAGGAGATAAAAGGCAACGTATGAAGTCATACTCTGATTAAAACTCTAATGACTCTAATCAGTTGATGAATTGTATTGATTAGAACTGCTTCTGTGCTTTGAAAAAGCAAGCAGTTCTCTGACTGTACAGAAAAAAAATAATGCTATAACAACAGTAGTTACATTAAATTATGTGTTGTGCCTGTTAAAATATAATGCTTCATGAGGTCAACAAATCTGCTGAGTATTCTCACTCCCCTGTAACTAACATTCTTGGGTGCTGAATTCAACAAATCCTGTTTAGAATACCCTTACTGCTAAAACTGCTGTGGTTGCCCTAATCTGATAACTATGATAACAGGCTAAAGAACCTTTCAACCAACTGTAGATCCTTTGACTATATCAGTTCTGATGGGCTCCTCACCTCTGCTAATCCTGCTGAGGTTAATGTAACTTACCTGTTCATCATGCACTCCTTTTCAGTTATAACCTACACTGCAATGGCAAAGATAAGTGCAATATATGGAAGGCACTTTACATTTGTTAATTCAACCAGCATGTTTTGGGAAGGTTGGATGAAAAAGTAGTATTTAGAGAAAACCTGCAATCTCCACATAATGACTATTAAGAAAAAAAGTTACCAAAACAATGTTAAAGCTTCCTCTGTTTCTTTATTTTGCTGGATCTGCTGATTACTATGTTCCGTTTGTAGGTCCTTTGAACCAATTCTACTGGGATCCTAGCTTCATGAATATCATTTTGTCCCTCTCTATTGATCTTAGGGGCATAAATGTACTAATCCTGCTGCCTTTTTCTTGATGATGTTAATCCTGTTGACATCCCTGACCTTTTGAAGCTCCTTGACTTTATTTCCCTTAACTATGTCAGTTCTACTGGGATTCCCCCTCCCCCCCCAAAAAAAAAACACACTAAAGCTGGCTCTAATCCTAAGTCATGATTCTGATTTGGGAACTTCATACCTATAAATAATCCTTAACTGTCTCTTAATAAAATTCATCATAGTCAGTTGCATTTTTTTGCAACCAGTATATTTCATGTCATATTTTATCTGTATGTATAAGGAATTTTTTAAGCCGCATTGTATTGCATTAAAATAAGGGATAGTTAAGGATGAGTGATACAATAACCGTGGTGGTTTTCTATAGGATAAGAAAAGGAATAGCTTGTGTTCACACTATGTTTGCTTGTGTTTTCATTCATTTATGCAATCGTTCATTACTCATGGTCACGGTGGAACAAGTACCTATATCATTAGGCAGCATGAAAATGATATGAATTTAATCCTTGAGCCATCAGTAAGTTAGAGGATATATTCACGCATACACCTACACACTCACACACACAAAGAAATATGTATATACGCATCTACTGCAGTTCAAAGGATCAATGATTTAATAGGTTAACATGTCTTGGGAATATGGAAGGAAACTGCAGACCCTTATTGAAAAACATTCAGGCAATAATATATATTTAACAGCTTTGAGGAAAGCTAATGAAATGAATTCTAGTTTTCCACTTTCTTTTTATTAACATTGATGCCAGCAATTTTATTTTGTTCATGCAATGTAATTTTTGATACTCTCAGTATGGTGTATATGATAGTTTAGTAACCTAACCTGTACAGTTGGTATAAAAAGTGTACACACCCCTGTTAAAATGCCAGGTTTTTGTGATATAAAAAAATGGGACCACAATAAATCATTTCAAAACCTTTCCCACCTTTAATGTGACCTATAACCTGTACAATATAATTGAAAAACAAATCTGTTAGGGGAAACATATAAAAAAGTACAATATGCTGGTTGCATAAGCGCACACACCCTTAAACTAATATTTTGTTGAGTGTGCACATCCTTAAACTAATACTTTGTTGAAGCACCTTTTGATTTAATTACAGCATTCAGTCTTCTTGGGTAGGAGTCTATCAGCATGGCACATTTTTGTTTTCTCAATTTTTTTTTTTTTCAAATACATTTGAATGAATTCCATAGTATTTATGCATAACATCTTAAATAACTATGTACAAGCATGGCACAACTTAACTTGGCAATATTTGCCCACTCTTCCTTGCAAAAGCACTCCAAATATGTCATACTGCAAGTGCATCTCTTGTGCACAGCCCTCTTCAGGTTACCCCACAGATTTTTTATTGGATTTAGGTCTGGGCTCTGGCTGGGCCATTCCAAAAGTTTAATTTTCTTCTGGTGAAACCATTCTTTTGTTGATTTGGATGTATGCTTGGGGTCATTGTCATGTTGAAAGGTGAAATTCCTCTTTATCTTCAGCTTTCTAGCAGACACCTGAAGGTTTTGGGCCAAAAGTGACTGGTATTCGGAACTGTTCATAATTCCCTCCACCTTGACTAAAGCCCCAGTTCCAGCTGAAGAAAAGCAACACCAAAGCATGATACTGCCACCACCATGCTTGACTGTGGGGGTGGTGTTCTTTTGGTGATGCAAAGTATTGTTTTTGTGCCAAATGTACCTTTTGGAATTGTGGCCAAAAATTTCAAATTTGGTCTCACCAAACCATAACACATTTTCCCACATGCTTTTGCAAGACTTGATGTATTGTTTTGCAAATTTTAGCCGGGCCTAGATGTTTTTCTGTGTAAGAAAAACCCTACCCCATAGTCCAGACATATGGAAGATATGAAAGATTGTTGTCATATGTAGTACACAACCAGTACTTGCCAGAAATTCCTGCAGTTCCTTCAGTGGTGTTGTAGGTCTCTTGGCAGCCTCCCTGACCAGTTTTCGTCTTGTCTTTTCATTAATTTTGGTGGGATGCCCAGTTCTTTGCAATGTCACTGTTATCCCATATTTTCTCCACTTTTTGATGACTGTCTTCACTGTGTTCCATGATATATCCAATGCTGTGGAAATTATTTTGTACCCTTCTCCTGACTGATACTGTTCAATAATGAGATCCCATTGATGCTTTGTAAGCTCTCTGCAAACCATGATTTTTGCTGTAGCAGGCAACTGAGTAAATGTCAGGAAAATCCTCTAGGACAGCTGAACTTTATTTGGGGTTAATCAGAATCTCTTTAATTGATGGCAGGTGTGTACCTGAGAAGACTGAATGTTGTAATTAAATCAAAAGGTACTTCAACAAAGTATTAGTTTAAGGGTGTGCACACACAACAAAGTATTAGTGTAAAGGTGTGCAGAATTATGCAACCAGCGTATTGTATGTTTTTTTATTTTTTATATTTTTCCCCTAACAGAGTTGTTTGTTTTTCAATTGAATTGTCCAAGTTATAGGTCACATTAAAGGTGGGAAAAGTTTTAAAATGATTTATTGTGGTCTCATGTTTTTTATATATGGCATTTTAACAGGGGTGTGTACACTTTTTATATCCACTGTATATGTTTAAACATGGGGAGCAAAGTATTGTTTCCCAGTTTGTTAAACATGTGTGCTCCCCATACATGCTTGATTAAACAAATGGTTATAGTGGACTGGCCATTCAAAACTACTCTGGCTTCATCAGTTCAGTTATTGATTGGACTGTTTTTTTTTTTTTCCTGTAGTGTTTATATCCTCCATATGCCCCCTATGTGGGTGGCTTTCCACCTCCCTAACTATTACGGTATTATTCTCACTATGAGATCATGCCAATCTGAAAAAAAGACTGACCTTATACAAAGTCAAAAATCCTACTTCAGTTATACAGAAGTAAGTACTCAGGTATTGAACTTCAGAAGGCAGCCATAAATGTTCATTATTTTGGCTTCTGTTGTGCAATTAGTTCTCATGTTAATCAAAACCTATAATCTTTGACTTTGATGATGCTGTTGTGTAATAACACACAGCCCCATAGTGCTTATTGTGATTTCACATTAGCTCATTTCTAATAATGTAATATAATGTTATCTTTTTTTTCTGCAGTTGATCTTGACACAATGGTATTATGCAAAATCAAAGTTATATACATTTGAATAAGCAGCCAGTTGGGTGTCGAATTTATACAATTAAGAATGAAATAAAACTGACTTTGCTTTGGCATAGTATATCATATTCTTGATTTTTCTGACTGTCACCACTGCTTGCATGTTAACTGATGTCATATCCTTCCAGATCAAATCTGACCACCAAACTGACATCTTTTCACTAAAAATTAGCGCCAGCTAGCCCATAAATTAAACTACATTCAGACACTATTCCAAAGTCACTCTTATATCCTTATCTTCCGGGTAAATACAGTCAAAAGTGACTTTCCCTCTTCTGACCCAGCTTCTGAAATCATCACATGTAACCAGAATTTTTACAATCATTTAAACCTATATAGGTTCATAGGTTCATAGGTAGGTACTAGGCTATCGACCCTGGGGCCTATACAAGCCCAGCCAAAAAGGAACCCTGGCTTTTGCCACCCAAGAGAATTATTTTCCTGTGCCACTGTCAAGCAGAGCCACAAAGGTGATCCCCGGGGTGAATTTCCTATTTCCCATCCAATCATCAAGATTTTTCTTGAAGAGTGATAATGAGGAGCTTTGTTTGGTATAGATAGGTAGTTTATTCCAGAGTATGGGAAGTCTCTGGGACAGGAATCTATCCCTCAGGCATGTTCTGTTTATTGTGGTGACAAGGTTTAGGTCCCTAGAGCATGTAGCTCAGAGGGATTGGGATTTCTTTAAGTGGAGCATGTCCAACAGCTCAGGGTTTGACATAGCTTTGTATGTTAGGCAGAGATCACCTCTGAGTAGGTGATATGCAACAGAGTAAAGCTGGAGTTTTTTGAGACGGTCTGCGTAGGACATCTGTTTGAGGCTGGTAATCCTCTTTGTGAGGTATTTCTGGGCCTTTCCAGTTGTTGTAGATGTCTTGTGAGGTACATACCAAAAGGGGCATTGCACTCTATAATGGGTCTAATGAGTGATGAGTAGAGGGGAACAATGACCTCTTTTTTTCTGGATGAGAAACCTTTTGTGATGAGGTGTGCCATGTAGAAGGATTTCCTGACTACTGTGGCAATGTGATTATCAAAGGAGAGACAACTGTCCACCTGTGTCCCAAGGTCTCTTATCACACTTTTGGTGTTTAGTTTACTACAGCCTATGTTGTAGTTCATGGGTACAGAGTTTTTACCAAAGGGGATGACAATGCACTTTTTGGCATTGAGCTTGAGGCCATGGCTTTGACACCAGGCATCTGTCTCAGTGAGGCCCTTTTGTAGGATGTCCACATTGTTAGTAGTTTCGATTATGGCTCCTAGTTTGCAATCATCTGCAAACTTTGTTAGCCAAAGACCTTCTGTGTTAGCCTGTACTTCAAAGAAGTAGATACCAAACAGGAGAGGACCCATGACTGAACCCTGTGGTACTCCACTTGTCACTGGTCTGAAGTTGGATTTAGAGTCTGCTACTTTCACAGTGTGGGTTCTGTCAGTGAGCCAGTTGGCAACCCATCTTGTGACATACAGATTTATACCTAGTTTAGTGAGTTTATCTATAATTCCAGAGTGGGGGATGGTGTTGAAAGCCTTGGCAAGATCTAGATAGGCTGTGTGAATCACCTTACCCTTGTCTATGGCTTTGGTGACTGCTTCAAAGAAGTCTATCAGGTTTAGGAGACATGATCTGCCTTTTACAAACCTGAACTGTGTGGGGTCCAGAGTTTGGAGATTACCAATGTCTTTGTTTATAAGTTCCATGATGATATGTTCCATGGCCTTGCAGACCAGGCTCATCAGGTTAATGGGGCAGTAGTTCCCGGGGTCTGTGGTGGCTCCCCCCTTGTGGAGTGGGATAACCGTCACTGTGCACCATTCAGCAGGCACAAAGCCTGAGGTGAAGCTATGATTGAACATGGTACTTAGGTGGGGTGCCAGTTCATTCTATAGTTCATGTAGAACGCAGCCTGGGATGTTGTCTGGTCCCATGGATGCTGTGTTCTTGGCTTTGGAGAGTGTGGTTTTTACCTGTGCAGCCATGATTACAGGAACTTTGCATTCTTCCAGTATAGAGATGGGCTCTTTTGGAGGTGACAGGGGGGTAAAGTTTGCACTGAACCTTTCTGCCAGGATGTTGGCAATATCAGTTGGGCCTGTATATTTAGTGCCATTGTGCTGTAAGTCAGAGCAGATCTGAGTGTTGCCATTGAGATTCTTGACATAGCTATAGAATGCTCTGTGGTTGTCTTTAGAATCAGTGGCGATTTTGTTTTTGTAACTAGCTTTGGAGGATTTTATCAAGGATTGCAGCTTCTTACTGAGGCTGACCACAGAGCTCCTCCACTCATGGGATTTTACTCTCTTTTGCAACAGTTTCTTCCTTCTGTTGTACAGTTTGTTTATGGCAGGGGACCACCAGATTGGCTTCCATTTTTTTGGAGGATAGTGTCTTGCCTCTGTTTGGGATAGCATGATCCATGCACTCATGTAAGTGCTTATAAAGTGCAATTGTGTAGGATTCAGTAGTCATAACTGTATTGTCCATCTGCATGGGTGTCATGAAGTTCAGCACTTCTGTCTTAAGAAGCATGATGTTGGCTTTGGAGAAATTTTTTACCATGGTTTCCTTAATGGGGGGTGGGGGCAGGATGTGGATATCTAGGGTAATTAGCTCATGGTTAGATCGGACCAATGAGGCATTGACTTCAGGTGTAGAACACCGGTCACTCATGTTGGTATTGACTAGATCTAGAATATGGTTGCCTCTGGAGGGAATGTGGATAAGTTGATCCAGGACATTGAAGTTTATGAATTCCAGAAAGCGTTGAGCGAAGGAGTTGGTACATGAGTAGTTTTCTCAGTTAATGGTGGGGTAGTTGAAATCTCCCATTATTAGGGTGTTTGGTTGAACCCTAATATTTTCCAGTGCATCAAGAAAAGAGGAGTGGGAATCCTGAGGCATGGTGGGTGATCTGTAGCAAGCTACAATTTGGATTGCAGTTTTGCCCAGAGTTGGTTGCACTTGGATAACCTTGGCTGCATTATGCTGAGCAACTAGCCTGGAGGTGTGGATATCCTTAATGAATATGGACACACCTCCACCTTTGGTGTTCCGGTCCAGGTTACATGGCTGAAAAGTGTGGTGTGAGTTATAGCCTGGTAGTGCAGGGGTGCTCTCTGGAGCTTTGAACCAAGTCTCCGTCACTGCACAGATATTGATGTTCTCCATTTTAAGGAGTGCCTCGAGTGAGTGCATTTTGAGATTTAGACTTCTAGCATTGAGTAGCATCACCCTCAGTTTTTGCTTGCCTGTTCCTGTTATGGTGGTGAATTTGCCATTTGAACCTTGCCTAAAAAGGCACTATAGGGGCAGCAAGAACCTTAGCCAGTATCCAGAATCCCAGGGGTGACAGGTGCAGGCCATCTCTGGCAAAGCATCATGGTCTGTCGACCATGTCATCCCAGGCAGACAGATACTGGATCCCTTTAGAATGGCACCAGAAGCTTAGCCAATTGTTGAAGTCAATCATTTTGTCCTTGTACTGCGGCATCATTCTGGGTGATGGCAGAATGCTACTCAGGGCTAGGATCACACCTGCCTGGGCTAAAAGATCGAAGAGCTCTTCCATGTCTCTTTTCACGTAGTCCAGGGAGGTACATCTCAGGTCATTCACACCAACATGGACAATGACAGAGTCATATTTGTACTTGTTGTGGAGTGACCTGAGTGCGTGGGTTATGTGGTGGATCCTGGCACCTGACAGGCAGCTGACAGTAACCTTCTCCTTGTTTAGCCTGGTGAGTGGGACATCAGTGTGCCTGACTATAGAGTCACCTGTGACTAGTGTGTTGGTTATGTTGTTTTGCCTTATTGGCTGTGGTTGAGTGGCACACTGAGTCTGCGGGCTATATGTCATTTGGTTTGTGCTGGGGGGTGGCGATTGCTTGCGTTTCTGCTTTGGAGGTCTCTGTTGCTTGAGCAGATTATTATTGAGAGACTCCGCAAATGTTTTTGTGTTTCTACGTGTGGATTTTGGTGGTGTAGATTTAGTGAGACTATGTGATGAGTGTGGTGTGGTGCAAATGTTTACCTTCTCCTCTTGACTGTCAAGTTCAGTCTTGATTGGAGAGAGCTTTACCTCCAGTTTGGCTAGATAAGTGCATCTCTCACAGGTTGTAGTGTTGGGTGTTAGCAGGAAGGGTTGTCTGTGTACATGAGGCAATTTCTACATTGCCCCAAGATGCCCAGATTCATCAGATAGACAGGAGAGAACACTGGGAGCTGACCCTTGGACATGTCTGAATAAAAAACTATTTTCCTCTAGATAAGTGAGGAAAGTAAGTACAAGAGCTGTTTTTCTCTAAGCAAGTGAGGAAAGTAAGTACCAAAACTATTTTCCTCTAGGTAATGAGGAAGGTTGAGTGCTGTAGTAATTAGTAGGTTATTTAGTGCTTACAAGTTCTGAACAAGTGTTGATCATGAATAAGTAAATTCAAGTGCTAAAACTAAGAATCTCTATCTGGACTAAACTAGTTACAGGAAAGGGGGGAAAAAAGTGCAAATGCGGGATTTTAAATCAGAAAGTTGAGAGAGATGGAAAAACTGCCCAAACAGCCAATAACTACAATTTCTGGGCCAGAACCACTCATTATGTGGTAGATAGGTTACCTAGTGCTTACGACTTTGGGGGGGGGGGGGCTCAGAAGCTTACATACCATCCTGGATATAGCAAATCTGAATCTGGACTACAATAAATAAATATATACAGAAAAGTAGCTAAAAGAGCAGTAAAAACAATTCAAATGCAGTGCAAGCTAGCACACTTGAGTATGTAGCAATGTTAGACCAAACAGTTTAAAAAATGCAATTAAATTAAAAATGACTAAAAACAAGTGCAGAAGGAATCTATTAGGTAGAATGAGGTAAATAGATGGGACTGGGGGGAGTGTCCCAGATGAAATCTACAGTGGGAGCAGGCAACTGCAAAAGCCTCCAAATTTAAAACAACACAGGAATAGGGAGGGTGGATATGAGAAAACCAAGACCTTCAGCAGAGATCTGAAAAACTAGGAAAGGAAGGCTCCAGCAATGATACGCAGGCTGTTACTATGAGGGTCTAATTTTATGAAAGTAATCCTTCAGATAGTCAGATAACACACAGGGTGTAAAACCAGTTATACCAACTTAAGACACAGAGAAATAGGGGGGGGGAACCCCTTCAGCAGAGATCTGAAAATTTATACAGTGAAGCAAAAATAACAGTGCACAACTCTGAAGTCAGCCAGCAATGATATAAAATTAGTCAAATAACAATTACCAATACACAACTCTGAAGTGCCAGAAAAATATACTCAGCTCTGTATATCTCCAGATAGCTTGAAGAGCACTTTGTCAGGACACAGGAAGGCTCCAGCAATGATATGCAGGCTGTTACTAAGAGGGTCTAATTTTATGTAAGTAATCCTTGAGATAGTCAGATAGCACACAGGATGTAAAATCAGTTATACCAACTTAAGACACCGAGAAATAGAGGGAGGGGGGAAACACCTTCAGCAGAGATCAGAAAAACTATACAGTGAAGCAGTCTCCAGACAGTTTGAAGAGCACTGTATCAGGACACAGGATGGCTCCAGCAATGATACAGTGATAACTCTGTCCCATTAGTCATAAATATGGTAAGAAATTTAAGGGCAAACTTCTTTGGTAGAATTCCCAGATAAACAAACTTTATAATAGGAGAAAAAAATTACATGGCTCCTATAAAATGTTTTCCATCTGAAATTGGAAGGAGGTTTATATGGAGGTCTTCCCAAACACATTATTATGAACAATAATAGGAAATATGCACTAAAGGTAGCTAACACTTCAAAGGATAAACACAAGTTGTTTTCTAACTATGTTAGAAGTTTTAGAGTTAATAGTCAGTACTATTCTGAGCTAAAACTGACTAGCACCATAGATTATGATACCAAAGCCATAGCTAATGTCCTGACTAATAGATTTAGTTCAATGTTTTGCCTTCCAATCACCCCATGTTCCCTCCCTTGAATCTCTAAATTTTGTTATCCCATTATCAGTATGAACCAGATCCTGGAAGCTGTTATCAAAACTAAAAATAGTGTTTCCGTGGGTGCAAACATTATACCTGGCTGCCTTGTTGTTAGCACAACGTACCTTATTGACAAATCTCATAAGCTTTTTTTTTTAAACTCAATCTCTGTACAGGACATGTGCCTGAGTAACAGAAAACAGTATGACATTATATTTGACCCTGGAAATTTCAATTACATTAGTCTCACTGGTATTATCTATAAGCTAATGATGCATATACTAGTCAGTTTTATTCACAGAAAAACTAGTAACTCTTGACTCTTTTCTGCTCAGTTTCATAAAAGTTCAGTCTTGCCACTTCACTTAGTTGTTTTTTTTTTTTTTTTGTGAAGGTATGATTAATGTATTCAGTATAATTTTCTATAAATGCATTACTGATAAGCTTAGCACTATTATTTTTCACTTATTATTTTTTATACCAGCTTAAATATTGGGCAGGATTCACGAAGCCAACGTCTAAGAGATACAAGGCTTACACGGAGGCTGCAGTTAAACAGTGTGACATCAGCATGTCATGCATATGCATGAGGGCATGCTGAATCACACCTAAGGCTAACACGGTCCGTGGAAGACAGTAGGGGGCGTGTCCGTAGGCCGAGCCCTGCAAGTAGACACGCTCCCAGAAGAGTAAAAGTGCCCAAAGTAAACCCCCACGACAGAGTACATGGAAATGTGAATAAACACAACACATGCCCCCACAGACTATGAACATAAAATCATATAAATTAACATGTTTTATATTTTTTTTAAACTGTAAAGATGTTTGCCCGTGAGTGCGCTGGTTTGCGCGGGCGTGCCCGTAGCTCAGCCACAGTTAGCAGTAAGTGGAAAAGCATATAAGAACTAACTATGCAAAGTAAGCCAAAAAGCAATAGTGTAGCGGTAGAGATGTTGACTGAAGAGCAGGCAGTCATGGTTCGAGCCCCCACAACATCAATTTTTATTTTAGTGAAATAAGCACGAAACAAGTCCCTGACACATATGTACACATATAAAATTATATTTTATGTAAAATGTAATGAAATAGGCCAGTTATTGTGAAGAAATGTGAGATAACAAAATAATAACAAATGCCAGATGTGCCCATAGCTGAGCTATAGTTTAACAAGTTGAGTGCATCTGCCCGTAGGTGAGCAGTGGTTTAACAGGTGCAAAATGAGTGCCCGTAGGTGAGCAATGGTTCAACAGGTGCAAAATGAGTGCCCGTAGGTGAGCCGTGGTTTAACACGCTGAAACTGTGTGCCCCTAGCTGAGCTGAGTGTAATATGCGTGCTGACAGCCAAATGAGGTGTAAACCAGTGTAACCCGTTTGCACGGAGCTGCGCCAACAAGCTAACTGACGGGCAACGTTGAGCAAGCTGTAACAAAACTGCCTTTACACAGACACACCCCCTAGCCTGTCTAGACAGTCATAAAATATAAAAAGCAGTGGCCAGGTTCGAACCCAGGATACCATGCACTGTAGTCAAGGTACTGAACCACTAAGCCATGACAGCTGTACTTAGAAATGCAGTAATAGCAAATATATAGGAATGAATAGAAAGAGGAGCATGACAAAGCAGGTTTTGTGAAGCTGATACAATTCCAAAATGGCCAATCACAGATAAGTGCGGGAAAAACGGCATATATAAGCCCCATAGGTGGGAATACACAGCATAACCGATTGTAGAACTAACTTGCAGCCAGAATGTCAGGAGTAGGTGAGGGTAGTTGCTTCCGAGCACAGAGGTGGGACATTGAGGAGTCCAGATATATGGTCTGGCTCCTTGTCCACAATCTTGAGGCCCAACTCATGCAGGGCCAGGTCCTGTGGGGAGCATATAGGGCTGAGGCGTGGGACCGGTTGGCTCATGATCTCACCAGTGCCACAGGGATTCCAAGGACTGGTGAGCATGTCCGTCACCACCATGCGGTCCTGAAGAGACGTAAGCAGGACCAACTGAACCTTTGGATCCAGGAGGCCCGGCAAATGCCCAATGCCCCACTACTGAGTAAGTTACATTTAATTATGTATGTAAGAAATTAACCTAGCTGATATTATGGAGATGTGTATTCCAATATTACTTTATTTATATTACAGCTGCAGGTGTCCGTTCTGTGAACCGCAGAGCCTATGGCGATAGGCTGGTGCGGTTGCACCACCAGGCAGGTCAGTAATCCTCTCCCTGTAACTGTAAAGAAATATAAAAGTATGACAGTTAGCAAAAGAGTGCAGTGTAGTCACTAAGTAATAAAATGTGCAAGTAACAGTGTAAGAGTGCTTGCAAGTATTGCTTGATTACAAAAGTGTGTTGCAGTCTGTAATCCAAACAGAAAAATGAAAATGTCTGAAATAAAGTCTGAAATAAAGATGCCCCACCTGTAATATAATAGTACACAACCTGCAGCAGGCTGAAAAGTACAGCTGCAGAAGATGAGCAAATCACATGTGTGAAATATATCCCTGTTGAAATACTGAAACATGACAGAAGTGAGACTGTTGGAAAGGATTGTAATAACTACAGGTAAAACATGTCAATAAAGCCTAGAAGTAAGTACCATCCTGAATTGTAAAATTAAAACAAGTGAGAGAGTGTGAGAAAGAGTCATGAATCCACCAATAAAGTAGTAATAACCCCTGAATAAAGTATACTGCAGTCAGTACAGAATTAAATGAATGTGACAAGCAGAACCAAACTGCGAAATGTGTTCAAAATGTTGCTGCAGCTGGAATGTGTATCCCAAAATCTGGATATGTTGCTCTCAGTCTGCAATATGCAGATAGTATGATTGTCTGAAATACCAAACATCCACAGTTGTCTATAGATATATAAAGCAAATGTAGCAGGATGATGTAGCTGAACAAAGCCAGATATGAACGTGTATGAATAACAATAAAATGTATATTGATGTAGCAGTAACAGTCCTATCACCAACTTGAAGTAGTTATCACATAGGAAACTGTAGGTAGAACAGTAGTGTGTATATATCTGCAGCTATTAGAAATGTACAGCATATGTACTGGTATTTGAAGGTGTTAATTATATTTTCTTCACCCTACCCTATAACCACATATAATCCATTCCACGTGAAATTGGTATGTGCAATCACAATTAACACCCCTGGACATCTGTCCTGTTGGGTCATACATATTTGCATGTACGTTGATGCATCTGCCCTGTTCATACATCCAAACCTGATGGCCTGTTGCCATCAATCAACCCTGCATGTTGTTGGACTGTGTATTGCTGTTCAGATTATACATGTGTTATGCTCGCTGTTCAATGGTGTGAATATCTGGGTGTTTGGTTAATGGGAATACTAATGCATGCTGTTACAACTAATTGCGAATGGTATTGTATGTTACTAACCCAAACTCTCATGGCATAATGCAAAACATAGGACGACAGGGAAGGCGGGTTCCAGTGGACCCACCTCTCCCACCTCAGCTGGCGAGTGCACCTCGCAGTAGTGCCCAGTCTGGACCCTCCTCTGGTGGCCCTGTGCCACCTGCAGGTGGAAGCGCTGCAGGGGATGGGGCCCCCCTCTGCAAGTGTGGCCGGAGGAGAACCACCACTCACCCTCCATAGCGTCCGGACTGTGGTGCATAGGGAGATCCAGGAATCTGTTCTTGGGCCCCTACGCCAGCTTCAGGCACAGGTGGCACAACTTATGGGCATGCCTGTTGCCCGGCCTACACAGCCCCCAGCACAGCCCCATCCTGGGCAGTGAAGGAACAGTGGCAACTGCCCATGGGTGGGGATATCAGTTCCACTGTTGCCATCTGTGGGCTCATGGGCTCTGGATATCCAAACATCCATCCCTGTCAATTGTGTAAACCCCCACACGTGTCATACACCGCCCCTGTATGCGTCTTGTTTGTCTTGTCTGTTGACCTACCCAACCTACCTCCCCAGCTATACCGACTTCCTTTACCTGACATACCACTCTCACCTGAAAAAAAAAAAAAAGGGCACTCTGTGCCCACAAAAAAAATTACGCCCCTATACATAGCTGCCCATTCCGCACACATGTCTGCTAGACATGGAAACTATCAATTACAATTGGCTGTACAGCAAGTATTATTGTTGTCCTGACACCTCTCTCAGGGGTGGAAGGTTTCAAATGTCACACCAAATTACAAACATATGCACAGCTGTTGCTGATGAAGAAATGGGCAGCTATGGGCCTTACCTACATCCCTCCTGCAAAACCCAAGCTTGTTTCCCTACTGTCTTACCCTCTTTGTGACCCCTTTTTCACCACTTTCCTGTCTCCCCATTTTCATTTCTTTCAAAGAAAATAGCGCAGGTGTGCGCCAGAGTAAGCAATGTTAAGCGGTTGTAAGCGGGTGTGCGCAGAGCTGAACGCCAGTGCGCATGCGGGAGCTCCACGCAAACCAGCGCTAACCCGGTTACAACTGCTTAAAAGTGCCTTAGTCACTCTGATTGACAGGTCCTGTAGTCAGTTCAAAAGCAAAATAAAATCCCACTGTCAGTCCCAAACCCAGGACCTTGGAAACAGTAGTCTGCATGACTTACCACTAAGCCATGACTGTTATATAAGAACATTGTGCTACAATAAATATATCATGTAATAGTAGGAATGAATGTAAAGGGAATATAGGATGTGTAGTACACAAAGCATGTCATGTATATTTACTGTCAAATCTAGTGGATTTCTATAATAGTAGTGTGTGAACAGAAACAGCCATGCTAGTTGGTAGCTAGTAGGTAATAATGTCAGTTATTATACTTATATAAATATATGTATATATATATATATATATATATATATATATATATATATATATATATATATATAGTTGTAGGTGTCAGTGTACATACACACTTAGTACAGGAAACAGGAGAGATGAATGGAGAAATGTGAATCTACAACACAGCCTGAATTATGAGAGAGATACTAACCTTTACACTTACAGAACAGTGTCCACAGCATATCAGCATGGTCCCCGCCCTTACAATCTGAAAGGGCAACGCCTATCTCACATACCCTTTTATAGCACTGTCCTGAAATCACAGTGAGAACTGCAATCAGTACACAACTGGCTGCATGCAATTAGCAAATGCTGGCTTACAATTGGTGCAGAGGCCATCACATGGACATATGCAGATACCTACAAAAGCATCCTGTACTCCCACTCCACACATGCAATACTTTCATTGCACCATCTGGAGGCAGAGAGAGAGAGAGAGAGAGAAAAAAAGAAAGAAAAAAAGAAAATAAAAACACAAACAAAAACCACACGTAAGACAAACTAAGCTGAAGCTGTCATCAGTGCCAGTATCCAGATGGGCTAGCAGCAGCAGGAAGCTATACTAACGGTAACACAACCAGCTGCGACAAACACAGGTAATGTAAAGTAACAAGTTAATAGTCTACATACTGTGAACCCTCCATATGTGTTATTGGTCTGTATCTATATGTATGTCTATGTGATAAGTTGTGTGCACGTAGTTTTTCCCAAAGGGGATGACTATACATTACATGTCATTCAGTGTTAGGCCATGATTCTGGCACCAGTTGTCCATTTCAGTGAGGCCTGTCTGTAGGATGTGTGTGTCAGCTGGTGTAACGACTATGGCGCTTACTTCGCAGTCATCTAGGAACATTGTCATCCACAACCCGCCCATGTTTGCTTTCACATCTGAGAAGTAAATGCCAAACAAGAGGTGTCCTAGGACAGAGCCCTGTGGGATACCATGTGTGACTGGCTTTGAGTCTGACATGGCTCCCGCAATTTTGACTTTATGGATTCTGTTGTTCAACCAGTTTGCAACCCATCATGTGACATATGTATTAACATTTAAGCTGATGAGCTTGTCTATGATGCCTGAGTGGCGTACTGTGTTGAAGGCCTTAGGCAAGTCCAGGTAGGCTGTATGGACTGCTTTGCCCTCATCAATGGCTGTAGTGACTGTTTTGAAAAGGTCAACCAGGTTCAAAAGGCAGGATCAGCCCTTCACAAAGGCAAACTGGGTAGGATCAAGTGTCTGCAGGTACCCAATATTGCTATATATGAGTCCCATAATGAATCTTTCCATAGCTTTGCAGACCAGGCTGGTTAAGCTTATGGGGCAGTAGTTCCCAGGGTAAGTAGAGGTGCCTCCTTTGTGGAGTGGGACCACCGTTGCTGTATGCCAGTGTTCAGGTACATATCCCGTAGTAAGGCCAAGGTTAAATATCAGTTTTATATGCGGTTGTATCTCCTCTTGGAGTCCATGTAGCACACATCCAGGGATACCATCAGGTCACATTGATGCTGTGTGTTCTGCTTTGCTGAGGGCGGCCCTCACCTGGACATCTGAGATGATAGGGAGGTTACATTCAGCTGTGATAAGTATTTCTATGTTTGGGGGAGAGGGAGGGGGGATATTTGCACGGAACCTGTCTGCCAGAATGTTGCCAATATCTGTGGGTTCACTGAATTTTATGTAGGTGTGTACTAACTCATAAAAAACATATCTGAGGCTTTTGGTCCATGTGTCTAACACAACTGAAGAAGGCCTTGTGGTTATCTATAGTGTCCTTGGCCATTTCCCTCTGAGTTGGCCTTGGATGTTGTTATGAGAGAACTTAGCTTATTACTAGTGCCAACCACAGATGCCTTCCCTTTATGTGAATCTGCTCTGTCCTGCAGTAGCCTCCTTCTATCGTTATACAATTTGGCTTTGGCTGGGGTCCACCAAACAGGATGCTTAACCTTTGTGCATAGGGTCTGGGTTAGAATTGTGTGTGCATGTTCCATGCATTCTTTGGGATGTCCGTGGGAAGCATTTGCAAAGGGGTCAGCATTGTGCGTTGTGGCTTCCACTGGCCCAGTGGGCTGCATGGATACCATCTCAGTCCTAACAAGTGAAAATCTGTCTATTCACATATATATCAAAGTAGTCTACAGTGTTGTTGGTGGTGGTGGGATATGTATATCCAGGCTGATTATTTTGTGTCCAGATCACACTAGTGGATGATGTTCCACATACAGTACCGTGTTATGAACCCCCAGAGTGAGGTGGTGCATTGGACCTGTCTCAGTGTGCTGACCGATGGGGCTTGGTACTATGTTGTATGGAATGTGGCAGGTATTGTTGCACAGGTGTTGGCTGAGCACTGATATCTGGCCATGTACATGTGTATCCACCAAGAGACACACACGTGCTACATATGAGAGTAGTAGTATATCACTACAGTTGAGTATCATGTATAGTATGTGTGCCATATTTTGCTGACATAGTTTGCTGATATCCTGTTTGTGTTCTCTTTCAGGGACATGGCGTCAGCGAAATCCTGCCTACTCTGCTGCAGAAGATGAAGAGATACACCAGAGCCTGGTGCGGGATTATGACATACTGTTTTCCCGCACCAGCCAGAATCGGCAGGAGAGGGCTGCACTGTGGCAAGACCTTGTCCGTAGGGTAAATGACATTGGCACGCATAATAGGACATATGAGCAGGTACGACATCACTGCAGTGATTTAATCAGAAATGTCCGTCAGCGTGCGTCGGATATCCACAGGCAACAGGTCGCCACAGGAGGTGGGGTGGCCACACATCCCCCCCTCACCAGACTGGAGGGGCTACTCCTAAGTGTTGTGGCTCCAGCCCAGGAACATCAACAGTAACACACCTGCATTATGATGGAGGCTGGATCCACACAGCAACACGACATGGAGCGTGCAGGTAATATGCCATATGTACACTTGACTGTTCTGTACACTGTTAGTTTATGCATGTGTAAGGTGTGTCCTTGGTATGTAGCTGTCAACATAGTATGTAATTGTGCAGGTGTGATATTGCCAATATCAGCAGCCGTCATGTGAAAGGCAACTGGTGTACTACTGAACTGTATCATACACAGTATCAATGGCACAGTTGTGCCCACTGACATTAATCCCCTCATTTCTGCAGGTCCCTCCGGTGTTACAGCAAGGCAGCCCATCCATGCTGGTGAGTGTGTTTTAACAATACCTATAATAGTCCTGATAGCGCTAGTAATAATAGTGTAACTCAGTAGTGCTCTGTGTGTATACTGCAGGGTGTGCATGTGTGCATGTGTGCGTGTGTGCACGTGTGCATGTGTGCATGTGTGCATGTGTGCATATGTGCATGTGTGCCTGTGTCCACATGTGCATGTGTGCATGTGTGCATGTGTCCACGTGTGCACATGTCCACATGTGCATGTGTGCATGTGTCCACATGTGCATGTGTGCATGTGTGCATCACTGGTAACATTGTGTAGACATTGTAAACTGTGTTTCCTGTCTTCCTCCCACAGATTCTGGTGCTGCTCTGGTGTCCTGCAGCAGAGAACCTGAATCTGGTGCCACAGGTACTGATAATGATGATATCTGTGTAATGGCACAGGAAGGTGTGTCAGGGTCCATCATTGGTCAGCCAATTGACAGTACACAGCTGTCAACCCCATCATTGCGCACAGTCATCCTGCCAGTACATCCTATGTCACCAATGTCCCTAGGTGATGGACAGGATACAGTGGGCATTGACCAGGGTAATGTGGTATCTGTGGCACATGCTTCCCCACACAACAGCCATGGGCAGGGTCCTGAGATGGTACCACACAGACAGTTGCCCATGGGTTCTCGTGGGAGCATCCGTGGGCGTACTGCCTCTGGCAGACATGCCCAAAGAGGTCTGTCAACCTCAGCTATGTTTTGGGCTGTCATGCAGGCACAGTCACGTATGGAAAGGTACACCAGACAGGGTCTGAGGGAGCTGAAAGCATGTCGCACATCCATGACTGACAGTATGCGTGACATCACGGATGCTATCCGTAATTTCACTGATGTCATAGACAGACGTTGTGGGGACATATTACAGAAGTTCCACAACCACATGTCCATGAGCCAGGGCAATGGTGGACGGTTGCGGCATCGACGTGGCCGTATGCCAGCAACAGCAGCAGCTGGCAGTTGGTGTGGACAACAGGCCAGGAGATGCCCCCATAGTGCCAGCAGCAGCCCCAGCAATGCTGGGTCTGTGCTGTCATCAGACTGCCCCAGGAGACCACGTGCACATGGCTCTGGACAGTCCCAACAGGGACCTGTGTCCAGTTAACAAACTCCCACTTCTGATGACAGTACCCAGTCTGGCTTAGTACCGGATATGGTCCTTAGCACCCCTGCCAGGCACAGGTACCGTGTCCGTGGCCACAGACACTGATCTGTATGACCTGCCAGGTGCAGTCTGTGGCTGTCCACAAACTCCAGTATATGGCGGCCATGAGGTGGAACTGTGTGCATGCATACACACATGCAAAATGTTAACACTAAGGGCTACCACATACAAGCACACACTGCACCAACAGTGCCCCACCCTGTACTGCTGTCCCTCACCAACACACATACACATACATGTCAATTGGTGATATCAGTGGCAGACTCAGGCATACCTAGTTCACACCCTGTGCATATGATGAAACTGTGCCACCTCCTGCAATCTCCAACATCAGTGCAGGAACAGGTTAACATGTTGCTGATGCACAGGGTGACTACACAGAAGTGTATTACTAGTATCATGTTGGTAACAGTACAGTGTGCTGATATGATTGTGTGTATATCCCAGCATGCCTGATGCAGTAACTGTATGACTGTCCTGAATTGTTATCTACACCCATAGTAAGTACCATAGTGTAACAGCTGCACATTATTGCATACCGGTGGTAAGGATGTCAACAGATAGCCACATACATAGGTAGCACAGGGGAGAAGCTAATGCAAGTAGTGATACACAATGATGGACATGTACACTAATGGTGGCATGTTGCCCACAACGACTATGCAATGTGGATGTTTGCGCATGGTGATATGTGTGCAGTACCAATTTAATGTAAATTAAATTAAATATTAAATAATATCAGTTCTACCATGGACATCTGAGCTGTGCATTCCTGGTGGATACATGTTGATAGTGCCTGCATATTTGCACTGTTACCTACTGGAAGTGTTACCCCTTCTTTGTTGTACAATGGACTACTTCCAGCCCTGCTTACTGTAGCTTTGTTTGCATGCATGTTTGCTAGAGGTTCCCTGGAACACTGATTCCACCTGCAATGCAGATTTACAGAGCTTCTGTGGATTCCTAGTGACATCTGCATAGCGTACTATACATATGTCAATTTTCAACCTGACAGAATGTCACTGTCTGTCCTGTTTGCATGTACATTGCCTGTGACACATTGCATATGACTTACCTGGCATTTACCCACGTGTGCAGTCATATATGCCAGCGCTATGAAATCAGTAGCAGTACACCCAAGACATACTCACCTTCAGTATGTTGTTACCCATTGGCCCTATGTGTTGGTAATCACCATGGCAATCACACTACTATGGTAGCATGTGCAAAGCTAACCTATGAATCACCTCTATGGTCCAGTTGTGGTTTATGTGAGTCATGTGGCAATGTCACAGCTGCCACATGTATGCAGTCAACCCTCTCCCCTGGCCAGGAATGTACAACACTTGTGTGAGATGCAACCACATAGCCAATCTGGGGACTGAGCACTCTGAACCTAGTAATGCCATACCCTGTCAGGTGGCATGACATACTACAGTGACTACAATACCAGTCTGACATAGACCTGCACTGACAGCAATCCGAACACACTGGGGCATACTTGGAGCCTCAGAATAGCATCCTGCCTGAGCATCACACACCTCCGCAGCTGGCACACAGGCATACGTTAAGTTGGAACAGAGCACATGCCACAAATGGCACACACATCCCGTGTGCCACACACTCACAGCCTGTAGCGCTACACAACACACCTGCTACAGATGTGTCAGGTACCTCTCTTGGCCACTGCAGTGGGGTCCCGCTCAACAGGCTGTACATGGTGAAGGTCACAGAGATATGCCCGTGGGGCACTATGGTCCACCACAAAACACATGCATACAGGTCAGTCAGAGGCATGGACACATATGACTCAGTCATTGTCCATGCCACTATGGATGACCTGAGACATACATCCCTGGACTACATGATAGGGAACATAGAAGGGCTCTCTCAGCATGTGGCATGGGCCAGTATGAGCCTAACCTTGGTTGCCATCATACCCTCACCAGATATGCTACCACAATATGTAGGAAGGGTGTTCTATGTCTACATTCTGCTCAATCTCCAATGTCATTCATAGGGTATCCAATGGCTGTCAGCATGTGCTTACATGCTAGGGAAGCCACAATGATTTGCAAGGGGCAGCTTGCACGTGACACCCATGGGCCATTGTATATTGGCGAAGCCCCTTGATACACATATAGTGCCTTTTGCTGCAGGACACAGATTACATAGCCACCTCCGTGGGTATCACACGGGATAGGACACTAACAGTAATGCTACACAACACCAGCAGTGTACACCGCAAGATGCATGCACTGGACACTGTCCTCAGCATGGTAAACTGCAATATCTGTGCAGTAATAGATTCCTGATTCACGGCTCACAGGTGCAACCCATCACTACCAGGTTATACCTCATACCATGCCTGTCATCCCCTACACATGTAACACACATGAACAGGGGGGTGGTATCTCAAGGCACCACAGATACACACACCTCCAGGTTGTTGGCACAGCACAAAGCATCAGGGCCTATCCATGAGCAGCTAACAGTGTGTTGGACTGCCTTCTGGTTCATAGCCTGGCAAACACGACCCTCCCATACACAGGAAACCCACCTGTCCTCCCTAACAACACTGGGAATATGACAGTCTCTAGATATGTCTTTATATGGCTGGACTGCATCCAGCCAAACATTGTGTGTGAGCATTACTTTAGCTACAACACACTAGCTGAAAGGTTCCCAGCATGTAGTCAATGAATTGCAGTGGAACAACATGTTACCACTCCCATAACAGGCGGGAACATGCAGCACCTGTTCATCGACTACATGTAGACTATATGGCCCAGACCAGATGTGTCTCCCCCGCTGTTAGGATGATACCATATACAACTCACACTGTATATACACATACCGCATGCGGCCCAAAGGGTAATGTGCATCATGTAGTGTGTTCTCCTGATTGCCAAAAAGCACATGTCTTTCATACACACTCTCCTCATCCACACACTTGCCATTTGCAGGATTCAAACCCCTACCTAGCTATGTTATGACACTTGAGAGAGACGCATTAGCAGAGTGCACTATTCACATTACTGGGAGGTTTCTCTTCTCCTGCTGTACTTATAGGGTGCTGACATCATCAGTGTTTAGACAGGGGAATGTGCATCCTGTAGTGTGTTCTCCTAGTTGCCAAAAGGGACATTCCTTTCTTACAGACTTGCACACACACACTAACCCCCCTCCACACACACTGGGCATTTGCATGATTCAAACCCCTACCTAACTATGTTATGACACTCGAGACAGACGCATTAGCAGAGAGCGCTATTTGCATTACTGGAAGGTTTCCCTTTTCCTGCTGTACTTATAGGGTGCTGACATCATCAGTGTTTAGAAAGGGGAATGTGCATCCTGTAGTGTGTTCTCCTAGTTCCCAAAAGGGACATTTCTTTCATACAGACTTGCACACACACTAACCCCCCTCTGCACACACTGGGAATTTACAGGACTGAAAAGCCTACCTAACTATGTTATGACACTTGAGACGGACACATTAGCGGAGCATGCTATTCGCATTACTGGGAGGTTTCCCTTCTCCTGCTGTACTTATAGGGTGCTGACATCATCAGTGTTTAGAAAGGGGAATGTGCATCCTGTAGAGTGTTTTCCCAGTTGCCAAAAGGGACATTTCCCTCACACAGACTTGCACACACAACAACCCCGCTCACCCACACACACACACACACACACACACACACACACACACACACACACACACACACACACTGAGCATTTGCATGGTTCAAACTCCTACCTAACTATATTTTGACACTTGAGGGAGACACATTAGCAGAGCACGCTATCCGAATTACTGGGCATCTGTTCTCCACCTGCAGTATTTATAAAGTGCTGACATCTTTATTTCTACAGAGGTATGTACATCTAGCACTACCTGTCAGGTGGGGGATAGCATATATATGCATTTGCAGCCACCTACTTCAGGGTCAGATATGCACATCGCACTGGCAGGTTATATTCTATACCATGCTTCATGACCACAGGACCTGTAACACACAACACAACCAGTCTTGAACACCCCTCCCACATCCAGGACACACACTTTGCTTCCCTGGGAACAGTGCCGGGATATGCAGGTGTTCACATACACCATTCTAGTTGTTAACGTCAGGTACAGGCATATTGTGTGTGGGAACTACTCAGGCCTCTACAACATTACCCTACAGCCACTACAATTTGTGGGTCCATGTGCCATGGCAGAACCACTCACCACAGCCACATGGGGGGATACATATTGCACCTGTCCATCTGCAACATGGGTACTCACTGTTCCACACCAGAGGTAGACCACCATTGTTGATATCTGACCATACCCACCTTTCCCTGGACATCCATATCCCATCCCCACCCCAGGCAAGGTTGTCACTGCAAACAAACTGTATTTATCACAAGCAGACTCTACACTTGTGAAGACTGGGGTGGAAGACTTCAAAGGACCCATGCTTGGGGACTATACTGGCCACTCTGCATAATCCTTGACAATTGCATTCTATGTGCATGTGTAAGGTTTGCATTGATCATGCTATCCCACATATACCCATGACTGCTCCACAACAGGACACCTGTCAGGTGTACACCAGCCATATATGAGCTGTCCAACAGACAGAGTGAGCTAATACATTGCAGAGCTGTAGCCCACAGAGGGAGGACATCTCTGAACAGTACCGGCATGACACTTCAATCCCACATAATCATCATGACACAGTGTTGACAGTGAGGTTGTCCAGACAATGCAGATAGGGCCCCCCTCAGTCTGTTATTGACGCCCACTTACTGTTAGAGGTCCTCAGCAACCCTCTTCCAGCACACACCAACAACATGGATGTGGCTTAGCACATTCAAACCCTGGGATCTCCACTGTGTCCCTGCTTGACAGAGGCACAGCACACTAGCCTCACACGATGCCTTATGTGACCTACTTTACAATGGCACAGTAGCCTACTGTACTGGGGATGCAGATGCCAAGCACACTCTGGCTAAGCTTTCATTCCCTAGGGCAAACAGCCTAGTATTGACCTCTACACCCATATGTTTACTTGTCAGATGCACAATATTTATTGCTGATAGACTGTTTGCAGGTCTTTATTGCCATAGCATTCCCTGTTTCTATGAACAACTTGTGTATCTGTGGATAATGTTTGAATATGAGGGGGATCCACTTTATCACTTATGTCTCTGTAATCATTTAACTGTGTGCACTGGGCAGATTGCTGTGATGTGGTTGGTTTCTGGAATGACACGTACAAATACCAGATATGTGTGGCCAACTGCTAAACGGAGATATGGCCTAAGTGTGTGAGCATGCCCAGTTCAGCCTTTCCATGGCATGTTGTCTGACATATGTCTCATTTATCAAAGTGTGCAAGCATGCCCAGTGTGAGCTTTCCATATGTTGAACTCTGCAGTCCACCACATATTTGGATGAGTGTGAACTTCAACAATACCTCACGTTTATGGTTGTGTGTTGGGTGTCATGTTGTGTACTTACTGGCCAACTGCTTCATGTCTGAACACAACAGGGATTATACTGTGCCTGCAGGGTTTGCATGGGTTACTTTGCATACAGTTGTCAACATCCTTTCATACTGACCTAACACTGTAGTACCATATAGTGTACTGGTTCAGTACTTTCACTGTGGTGGACAGTATCCTGGGCTTTAGTCCTATCACTGCTTTAAATCTTCATAGTGAGCACAACAGACTGTTTAGGGGCCAGTTGTGCACATATGACCATGTTGCATTATGTTCAGATATGGACTACTTAAACCAGGCTTGTCCAACATTGGTAGTGTATTCCACAACATAGGTGGACATTGGCAAACACTAGCGATGTACCCTAGGCCATTTCTAATGCTAGTCAGAGAGTGTGTTTGTCCTTCGACACACATTGTAACTGGAGTTTGCCATGGCATATGTCATGGTTAGTATACTGTGCCTCCATCTACCTGTGACATAACAGTGATACCCAGGGTAAACCTACCATCTCCCATCCACTCATCAAGATTCCTCTTGAGGAGAGTCGATGGGTGACTCTCTGGCTAACCTGTACTGGGAGTTTACTCAGGTGTGAGGGTGGCTTCTGTGTTATGGATCATTCAGTACAGCTTGTCCTATGTATGTCAGTGCTGGGGTTCAGGTCTCTCATGTGCATAGCTCACTGCCATTCAGATTGTACAAGGTGCAGCACGTTCATTGATTCCAGCTTGGACATGGCTTTATACATCAGGCACAGCTTGCCTCTGGGTGGGCAGTATGGCAGTGTGTGGAGCTGCAGTTTGTTTAATCAGGCAACACATGGCATCTGTTCAAGCTCTTTGCTACTCCTGGTGAGGTACTGTTGGGGACTTTACAGTTGATGGAGGTGTCTGCTGCGGTACATCCCACAGGGGCTATTGTAGTCAATTGTAACGCTGATGAAGGATGACTGCTGAGCCACAATGACCTCTCCTTATCTAGATCTGACAACCTTCATGATTAGGTGGGTATATGGTATGTTTCTGTGAACACTACAGACACATGTTTGTCCAATGCAGGATATCTATCACCTTGTGTCCCCAGGTCTCTCATTACATGTTAGGTACGTAATGGGTTAACACCTATGTGGTAATTGGTGGGCACTTACTGTATATCCACGGGGGTTGACTATACACTTTTCTGCAATTAGCTTGCTGACATGGCTATGGCACCAGTTGTCTGTTTCTATGTGGCCCTTTTGTGGGATGCTTGTGTCAGCTGGGGGTCAGATATGGTGGGCAGTTTGTAATCCTCTGCATACATGTTCAGTCACAGTCCTTCCATGTTGGCCTGTACCTATGGGACATATATACAAAATGAGGGAGGTCCCAGGACCAAGCCTTGTGGGATGCCACTTATATCTGGTTTGTAGTCTGACATGGCTGCAGCATGTCTGACCATGCCAGTTCTGTCCTTGGTCTGGTTTGCAACCCCTCTACTGACATAGGGGTTTATATTTAAGCTGGTGAACATATCTATACTGAACACATAGGGTATTGTATGGAAGCATTTGCAAGGTCCAGCTACGCTGTGTGGACCACATTGCCCTCATCAATGACCTTAATGACTGTTTCAAATGGGTCAAACATGTTTAGAGGCAGGATCTGCACTTAAGACAGCCACACTGGGTAGGGTCTGGTGTCAGTAGGTCCCCGATATCTTTATGTTTGTGGTACATGCTGATCCTTCCCATAGCTGTGCAGACCAAGCTTGTCAGGATTCTGGGGTGGTAGTTTGCAGTATCCATTCAGGCAACACCTTTGTTGAGAAGGACCACTGTTGTTGTACACTGCTCTTTGGGTACATATCCTGTGGTAAGGCTGACATTGAGCAGTAGTGCGATTTGGCATTCCATTCTTCTTGGAGTCCATGTTGGACTCAGCCCAGGACACCATCTCATACCATTGCTGCTGTGTGTTTTGCTTTGTAGATGCTGGCTGTTACCTCAGCATCTGCAATGTCAGGGGGTCAGCAGTCTGTTGGGATAGATATTTTGCATTCTGGGGTTTGCACTGCACCTGTCAGGTTGTATGTTGGCAATATGTGTGTGTTTGGTATGTTGTTTGTAATATTTGTGTGATTCAGAGCATATCTGTGAATTCCCAACACGGTTCCTACCATCAGTTGAGTAAGCCTTGGGATTATCCTTAGTGTCCTGTACAATTTGTATCTTCATAGGTTCATAGGTTCATACTAGGCTATCCACCCTAGGGCATTTGTAAGCCTAGCCAGGGTGTGTGTGTCTTTCGCCACCCCTTGCTATGTGAATATTATGGCCATTTATGATTTACTTTACTGTACCTCTGTCTGGACATGACACAGTGAAGACCCCCAGTGTACATCTACGATCATCCATCCACTTGGCAATATTCCTGTTTCCTGTTGAGGAGCGTCAGTGAGGGGCTCTGCCTAACATGGAGTGGGATCCTGTTCCAGGGTGTGGGGAGCCTCTGGGTTATTTATCTGTCCCTCCAGCACATCCTATTTCATTATGTGTTGGGGTTGACATCTGTCACTCTCACAGCTCCAATGGCTTTGGTTTTTCTGGGGTGGAGCATGTCCATTACTCCTGTGTTGGACATGGCCTTGTACAACAGACATACAATACCTCTGTGTAGGCAGTATGTGACTGCATTCAGCTGGGGTGTCTACAGCCAGGCAGCATATGACATATATTTGAGACCCTTTATCCTCTTGGTGAGGTACCTTGGAGGTCTTTCTAACCACTCAGGTGTCAGGTAAGGTACATCCCAAATGAGGCATTGTACTAGATTATGGGTCTGATAAGAGAACAGTACAGGGGCACAATGACCTCTGTTGACATAGATGTGAATCCTTTCATGATACGGTGTCCAATATAGACAGTCTTCCTAGCCACATTGGCAATGTGAGTGTCACATAACAGGTTACTGTCCACTTGTGTCCCTAGGTCCCTGATTACTCCTTGCATACATAATGGTTTACCACCTATGTGGTAATTTGTGAGTACCTTGTTTGGTATTTGGTGGGACATTCATACTGTCCAGTGTCTTCAGGATGTCTGGGTGGGGTTCCTGTGTGTGAGAGTGTGGTCTGTAGCATGCTACAGACTGTACAGCAGTTTTGACTACAGTTGGGTGCACATGGGTGGTCTCTGATGCTTCGTGCAATGTCAGTTACCCGGACGTATGGGTGTCTGTGCTGCATATGGATACTCCCCCTCCTTTTATGTTTTGGTCCAGGTTTTGGGGCCATAACGCATGATATGAGGTATAACCTGGTAGTGCTGGTGTGCTGTCAGTAGGCTTGCAGCAGGTTTCTGTCACTGCACAGACATCGATGTTCTCCATACTGGGGAGGGCCTCAGGAGCATGCATATTGTGGTTTACATGTCTGGCATTGGTCAGCATTACCCTTATGTTTCTTAACACTTATGTTTTCTAGGGTGGTGGGTTAGTCTTTTCAGCCTTGCCTACGTACGGCTCTATGGAGGTGGCAAAAGCCTTATCCAATATTCAGATGCCCAGGGTTAACAGGTGCAAGCCATCCCTGGAACAGCAGCATGGCTTGTCATGCATGACATCTCAAGCAGACAGACATTAGATCCTCTTGGACTGACAGCTGTAATTGTGCCACCTGTTAAAGCTGATCATTCTGTGTTTGTACTGTGGCATCATTCATGGTGAGGGTAGGATGCTGCAAATGGCCAGTGTCATACCGGCTTGGAGTACATACTCAGAGAGCTCATCCATGTCTCTTTTCATGTAGTCCAGGGAGGTACATCTCAGGTCATTCACACCAGCATGGACAATGACTGCATCATATTTCTACTTGCTTTGGGGTGACCTGTGTACTTGTGTTATGTGGCGTATTGTAGCAGCCTACAGGCAGCTTACTGTACCCTTTCTTTGTTCAGTCTGGTGAGTGGGACAGCAGTGTGTCTGCCTATAGAGTCACCTATTATAACTGTATCAGGCATGTTGTTTCTCCTTCTGGCATGTGACTGTTTGGCACACCAGCTTTGTGTACTATGTGTTGCATGTGCTATGTTTGGAGGTTGTGGTTACTTGGCGGTCTACTTTGGAGGCCTCTGTTGGTGTGGTGTGTTTGTAATTAGGGCCTCCGGGAATGTTTTTCTGTGTTTATGTGTTTGGTTTACAGTTGTGATAGGTCTATGTGGGACTGGGTTTGTGGTGTGTGTGGTTACCTTCTCCTCCTGACTAGTTTTGACAGTACTGAGTTGAGGGAGCTCAGCCTCTGGTTTGGATAAATGGTTGCATCTCTCACATATATTTGTATTTATTGGGGGGTGTTGAGGGTTGTCTGTGTACTTGGGGCAGGTGTAACATTGCCTCAGGATTCACAGATTCTACTTGTTGTAGCTGGCCTTAGTGGATTGTATGTGTGGACATATTTTATTGCCATACTACTGATCAGTGATTACTTCCCTTTTTATGTTTGCTCTATCATGTAGTAGCTTCCTCATTCTCTTGCATGGTTTGGTAATGGCTGGAGTCCAGCATGCCAGATGCCTGCGTGTATGGCATTGTGTCTTGTTGTTATTTGTGATTGCATAATCCAAGCATTCCTGGCTGTGTTCATGGAATGCCTGTATAACAGGTTCTGAGGTGTGTCCCATATTTTGCACCTGCACAGGGCCTTTAATGGATTCCACATCAGTTTGGAGGTGTGCAACTTATGCTTTACACGTGTTTTCACTGTGGTTTTCTGGCCAGGGACTGTGGTCAGGATGTGTATATCCGGTGTGATTACTCTATGGTCTGGTCTTACCAGTGAGGGATACACTTCTCATCTTGCCATCCAGTACCCATGTTGCTGATTATCACATCCAGTATGCTTACCCCTCTTGTGGGAGTGGTACGTTGTTCCTGGGCATTTTGGTTTATGGATTCTAGGAACTTTTCTCCTACAGTTTTGGTGCTAGTATAATGCTCCCAGTGTATGTCTGGATATTTTCAGTCAACCAATATAATGTGGTTTGGGGGGCTTGATATATTCATGTATTCCAACATAGGCCAGGTGCAGTTCCTGGTGTTAGGACGGTAGTCTGTAGCAGGCTATATACTGGAAAGCGGTTTTAGCCACTGTTACTTGACCATGGCTAGTCCATGCTGCTTCTTGTTGTGGTACCAACATGGGGGTGTGGTTATCCTTGACAATTATTGCTAGTCACCCTCCTTTAGTAGCTTGTTCCATGTTTTGATGCTGTACAGCACAGTATGATATGTAACCTGGTAGTGTTAGGATGCTGTTGTGAGCCTTGACCCAGTTTTCTGTTACAGGACAGTTATCAACATTCTCCATACTGGGTGCATTTACACTGCACGCATCTTGCTGTTTAGACTTCTGGCATTGGGTAGCATTACATCTAGGCTCTTATCCCTTGTGGTACCTATGGAGGTGGGTTTGTGTTTTGAGCCTTACCTATTCAGGGCATGCTGTGGGTACTGACAGCCTTTGCCAGTATCCATGAGGCCTGGACTGATAGGTGCACGCCACCCCTAGCAGGTGGTGCATCATGTCATGCTCAGCATGTCATCCCAGGCTGGCACACATTGTCTCCCCTTTGACTAACTGCATTACTTCAGCCAATTATTGCAATTGATCATCCCATCGTCATATTGTGGCTTCATGCTTGGTGAGGGTGGATGTTAGTCAGGGTCCTCAAGTGTGCATATAGTACATGGTATTACATTACTTAACACATGGCATTCATGCCTCAGGTGGTGCTGCAGGGCTGCCTCTGTCGGATGCACATATTACACTCCCTGTACATGTTTGAGAGCAGGTTATGACATTTTAGGCATCCATGTTATTATATGAGTGAGTCTGAGAGGGGTATCATTCCCAGGGTTCCTACTGAGCCAGTGTATGTGCTATGCATTGCCTCTTTCCCAAGGCCAGGGCATACTGGGCACGCCTCCTTCTGCCTACTGGGGCAGGCTCAGGTTGTTCCTCCTCTGAGTCACGCTCTGCCTGTGATGATCTTGGCAATGGTGGGGGGGCTGTTTGGCCCAGCCCTATGCTGGTCCTGCTGCAGCTATTTTCACAAGATCATATTATGTAGCATAGCACATACCATGACAATTTGGGTACATGTAGTTGGTGAGTACTGCAAGGCTCCACCAGATGTGTCCAGACATCGGAACCGTGACTTGAGCAACCCAAACACACGCTCTATTACATTACGTGTTTGTGCGTGTGCCTCATTATGGCGTTCCTGTTCAGGTGTGTGTGCGTTTCTGATGGGTGTCATCAGCCACGGCTCCAGTGCATAACCTGCATCCCCCACTAGGTGTCCGTGTGGGATGTCCCCATTGGCAAATGTCTGGTACAGCTGCGTCAAATGCCAGATGTGGGAATCATGGTATCTCCCAGGGCAGCCAGCACACACATTCATTATTATGCCCTGGGCATCACACATGACCTGGCAGTTGATGGAGGGGAAGCCCTTGCGGTTAATGTAGGCCCTACCCGCTCACCGGCTGGTGCTTTGATGCGTATGTGCGTGCAGTCTATTGCACCCACTACCTCAGGGTATTCTGCTATTTGCTGGAAGAGATGCATATTGCTGGCCAATACCTCACGGGCATTGGGGAAATATACATGATCACCGACATGTGCTGACATGGCATCCAGGAACTGGTGCAGTACCCTGGAGGCTGATGCCTGTGATATCCCCATCATATCACCAGTTGGTCTCTGGAAGGTACCTGTTGCTAGTATTCTTAGGCCAACACATACCTTGGTTTCCACTGGGATGGGTTCCCCTCTGTTGGTTCTGTGTGTGAGGCATGGCCTGCACAGCTCGACAATTTGCTGCAGGAGGTCTCTGTCCACTCTATAGCGCTCTACTATCTCCAGCTCATGTAACCCGTGGTAGGTGACCCTGGGCCTGTACACTCTTCTCCATCTCCTCACTGTGGGTTGTCTGGCACCATCTGCATTGTCACCACCCTCAGCAAGTCGCCTATGTCTCCTTATGACAGCTATGGCAGCCCCTAGCATTTCTGCTCTGAGTTCAGCTTTTTCAGTTTTCACTTCTAATAGCTTACTCCTGTCTTGCAGTGTCTCTTGAGAGATACATCCTACACTGCTGTTTGCAGAGTTTTAAGTGCTTGGCTGAGCTACTATTCTGCCTGTGTAATTGCCTGCTTCTAATTGTTTTCACCTGCTAGCTCCAGCAGTATTCCCTGCTAGCTTCCTACTAATTCTGTTGCTTCCTTTTTCCTTTCTGTTTCCTCAGGGGGGAGCAACGTGCATACCAGCAAAAACATGCTCACAGTGGCTTACACGCATGCACACATGCTTACACGGTTCGTAATCTGCTTATTCAGGTTAAAATGCGCGCACACCAGCGCAAACAGTGTTACAACTCTGCCAACAGGCTCCCACATGCTCAGTCTGCCCTACACGCGTGCACACTAGCGTAAACAGTCTTCAAAGTCTACCAACACGCTCCCACATGCTCAGTCTGCCTTACACGCGCGCACACTGTCCTACCCGCGCCTCATGGCGTGCACACGTGCGCATGCATGCCCAGCAAGAAACTTTGGTGTAACAGTGTACACCTTCCATTTCTTGACTTTCCCATGCTTATCTTGTGACACTCCTCTTTTCATGATCTGTGTCTGACATCTGTCATGTAACACTGATCTCCAGTGAACTGCATTTCTTTCTACCATTCCCCCCTGTGATGTCACCTATCTCCTACTCTATTCCTCCCCCTTATGTATCTCTTACACTATCAGAATGTGCTCATTTGCTATGTGACAGTGGGATTCAGTATCCTAACCCTCATTTACATCAGATTGCCTACTAATGCTTAGTTACATGTCTTAGACTCAGCTTCCCCCCTTAGCAACCACTAAACGGTGGCCATGTTGTTTTTGGTCTGCTGGTCCCTGCATTGTAAATCCATGTATTGCATAAAACCCACATTTGTGGGTTTATAACCTTCATTTTTATGTTTTATACAGCACAGCCCGTTTGTGCGGGGCTGCGCTGCATTTAAACATCGGCGATCACCGAAAAAAATTTTTTTTTTTCATATTTGCATCGGGGTACCTTGCCAATGGCCACATATTTGGCCATTGGCATGCTGCCTGACACATATGCACCCTTTATTTGGAGCTGACATGGCTCCATTGTGATTTTTGCAGAAACATACTCAGTTGTCAACTGAGTACATTTCTGCAGCTAAAACGGCTCTTACATGGGCTGCTTTCTGTTTCGTGGATCGCTACTCTACCTCATTTGCATGCCTTTCGGCTGCAAGTGAGGTATTTTGCATATCCACGCCCAGTCCGTGTAAGAGACGTTTTAGCTGGTCTCTTACACGGAGTTTCAGGCTGTTCCTGGATCGCGAGGCTTGCATGGAGTCTTACACGTCTCTTACACTCCGTGCAAGCCTTCGTGAATCCTGCCAATTGTTTAATTTATTTTTAAAATCACAGATAATCCTTATTTTAAATCACTAATTTAAAAGTTAAAAAAAGTTATGCACTCACCATAACGATGCATCTGTGTTGTTTGTTTTCATCCTTCCTCAATCGATGGGTCTCAGATCCGACCTCAAACTTTGGCCAATTCTAAAGACTTGGCTTTGTACCTCCTTTCCTTATCCTTATTTTTGCAGAATGTTCAGATTTGTGCCTCATATTTTTGGTCTTTTCCTCACAAAAATTGTGGGTTTTTTGACAAATCATTGGGATGATTTAAAAATTAAAGTCACTAAATAAAGACATGCATATGAGTTTCACACTTCATATCCTTCAGAAAAAAAAATGCATGCTAACACAAATTATGTTATTTAAACAGCTTTCTAAGTTTGTAAGATCAGTATTTAAAATATGTCCCTATTTTTGTGCCTTTGTTCCCCCATTATGCCCGGCTTTGTCCAGATGTCTTTCTCTAAGAGGTTGAGAGGTATGAATCACTCTGTTAAGCTTGAGTTCATCAACAGACAAGCAGTATGGCACACTTCAGGTCAAACAAGACCATGCAATAAAAACTCCCAAAGAGGAAGGGGGTTGGAGGATGGGAGGCTGAGGAAGGATGATAATAAACAACACAGATGCATGAGTACATAGCTTTTGTATCTGATGTTGTCATTTACATCTGTTCCTCAACCGATGGGGCACAGCCCCAGCTACAGAAACCCCAGGATTGTCCTCAAGGAAGCCTATACTGGAGTACAGTGAAGCCAAACATTGCCCTGTTTCTAGACAAAATGTCCAATTTGTAGGGAGCAATGAAAGTATGAGTATTAGATCAAGTGGCAGCTGCGCAATTGTCATCTATGGAAGGGCTGGACCAGAAAGCAGGCAATGTGGCTGCAGATCCGGTGAAATGAGCCTTAGGAGGTTTAATAGGTGTCAGTTCCATTTTTTTTCTTATAGACTAGTTAAATTCCATGGAGGAGTAGGATTCTTAATGGGGGGTGTTGAAGTAAGAAGGTACCTTTGAGAAAGGCTTTGCATAAACTAGATGATACTACAGACAAATGGCTATATCCTTCATGAAAATCTGAAATAGCTGCAAGTTGGATCTTTCTAGTAGAATAACTAGCTCCACTGTTAAAAATGGAAGCATGAAAGCATAGAATAACTGGAATAGGTGCTGAAAAGGGGTATAATTGCTTCTGGGTGCAGGGATAAGTGCCTGACGACTACCTCCAGAGTGCATCAGTCAAGCAAATTTTCAGCAGTGCTGGTAGGGCTTCTCAGGAAAAGGACCTCTGAAGCCCTGGTTTTGTGGGCCTCCTCTGCCACATGGGCAATGTCTACCACTGGAGTTCCCCCTCTGCCACATTGGGACCTGTTCCCATAGGAGTCATAGGAAGATCCTTGCAACTTACAGAACCACATCTTCATACCACTTCTCTGGTTTTGGGAAAAGGTCTTTTGAGAGGTATAAAAACTTACACAAAAGACAGATAATGTCTTCCTATCTTGCTTACTCCTGGATAGGGTTTCTCTCACCTTGGGGCTGAATAAGGTGGATCCATCAAAAGGAGCACTGATGATGAATGATGACTTGAAAGGGTCTGCAAAGTCACTCATTCAGGTGTGCTGTCTTATGGCAATTCCTGAACCTGCGGCTCTTGAAGCTCCCTCTAAGGCATGGGAAATTAGCTTCATAGAGGTGTTTAAAAGGGACTGAAGGGTGATCAGTTGCAATGAAACAGTCTTCTTATCATCCGCAGACATGGACCTAGAGAGTACATTGGAAAACTCCTTGATCAAGTCTCTCTGAAATCTTGTAATGTATGCCAAACAGTTCAGTGACCTGAGAGTGAAGGTTGCTGATGCATAAACATGCTTTCCAAATCTGTCCAATACCCTGGGCTCTCTGTCTGGAGGGATTGACATTAGAACATTGTTCAGCAATTTCTTCCTTAATGGCTGCTGCTACCACCATAGAATCTATGGGGAACCCTGTTCCAAAGGGCCCAATCATTGGGCACAACCAGATACTTATCAAGCATTTGGAGGATTAGCTCCATGGCATCCAGATCCTTCCAAGCCTAGCAGAAGATGAGGTATACCATCTTATCTGCTGAGGGGATTACCCATGACATAGCTGAGCCAGCTCTGAAAGCACTGAGAAACACAAACTCCTCCTGGGAAAGGGGAACTGAAGACCAACCACTTTTCTTTCTCAACAGTTTGAGAATATCACCAAAACAGACATCTTCAAAGGTTGATCTAGAGGAACCTTCCCCTTCTTCGAAATCAGTGTCTTCTCTTAAGTATTCCTATGAGGACTCTAAGTGCCTTCTCTTGGATGTACGCTTACATGGGGCTCCCCAGTGGGATGCTCCAGAGAGGACTTGGAAGTTTGAGCAGAGGATGAGGACTGTATCCAGGCTTGTACTGGCCAGCTGCCCCAATGGGACAGGATTTAGAGACACAAGACCCAAGACAGACAGTTGTGGAAGGGGTGGATCGGGTGGGGCAAGCATGCCTTGTCCAAGGTGGTGGAAAAAGCTCTCTTCACTACCTTGAAGGCAGAAGACATGATGGAAGAAGTAAGGGCTGCCCTGGCAGAAGATGAAGACAGTTGCCCCGGATGGCTCAGAGCATCATCATGATCCTGCCTCAAAGCAGAAGTCGGGACCAAGCTGTCCATCACCAAGGCTCTGACAGGAAGGGATGGTCTCAAGAGCATCGGAGTTGTTGCTGACTGGATCAGAGATGTCAAGGCTAGGCCTTCAGATCCAATGCAGACAAACTTGGAACTCTAGGGTCCAATGGTTCTGAAACTATAGGTCAGATGTGAGCAGGAGTCAACAGATGGATTTGGGCTGGTGGCAGGTCACTGGTGCAATGAGAGATGGAGACGGTAAAACTCCCACCTGAATCTGGGCCCTGTGAAATGCCCTCATCATCCTGTCCACATCTGCTTCAGTTAGATTCCTAGATGGCCTGAGAGATAATGAAGTAGAGGGTGGCCTTGAAGTCCTTTCAGGGGCTTCCTGTAAGAAAGCAGAATGAATCTTAAGGGTATTTGCTCCAGAGTGAAAGTGGAGGAGTGATGAACCGGTGATTTTAATTTTGACCTTGTCAGATCCAAGGAACCAGATGGATCCAAGGGCTTGGAGACTTTTCTGGTGGAGCCAAATACAAAACGATCAGGGAATAATTTTCTAGCCTCCTTACCTTTTGTTGATGAATCCCCCTTAGTCTTCTCAGAAAGAATTTTGGAAGGAGGGGGAGCTGCAGAAGGAGATGCAGAAGAAGTAGAAGGCAGCAAACCCTTAAGCACCAACTTCTTATGGTGATCAACTACAGTCTGATGGTTAAATCTCGCATAGATATACAACCAGGATGGAGTAATCCCAAACAATGAACACACTCCTAATGGGCATTGGAATTTGGGATCTTATGCCCACATTTTTTGAAGTCAGACATAATGAAGTTTCAACCTAGTCAAACAAAAAGAAAAAGGAACGAATGAAGAAGAAGAAGAATACCAGCAATGGTATACAGAGAGAAAAATACCAGCAATGGTAAATAAGATGAACCCTGAATGGACAACACCAGTACAAAGGGGATCACAACAAATCCCGAGGCCTGTAAAAGGAGAAGAGAAGACAGAAAGAAATTAACCTTTAAGATATATATATATATATATATATATATATATATATATATATATATATATATATATATATATATAAACAAGTTGAAGAGAAGAAACAGGGAATGTAAGAATAAAATAGAATAGCTTAGAAAGCTATCAAAAATCTCAGAAAAAAACCACTTAGCCTATCCACTAATGCCTAAGTTATGGAAGACACTGTCCATTTGCTCAAGCAGCAAATGAGATCTGAGGTAATTCAAGCTAAACAGAACTACAGGTAAGGGAAGGAGCATTAGCTATGAAGGCAAGTCTTTAGAAGTGGCTGAAGTTGGATCCGAGGTCAGATCTAACACATATTAGTTGAGGAACAGATGAAAAAAACAAAATTAGATCATAAGCTTTAGTTTCTTTCACTCTATCAGTCCCTGCCGACTAGTTAAACTAAAAACCCTCCCTTATCAAAACTTAATAATACCAGACAGCATGTCCCAGACTCAAACTCTTCTCCTCTACCTCCACAATATTCTATCTCTCCTTCCAAACAGGTTCAGTGACTAAGTATAACAACAACTAATCAAAAGAAAAAAACAATGGAGAAATATCATACTCACATCAAGTTCATTCATTACTCAGTATAAGAACAAGAAACATATACAAAAACAAGAAATGAGGAGTGCTTTCATTTCAACTATCAAGAGACTTCTTCAGAATGATCGTGAAACAGCATACTTTCACTTTCCTTAGTTTATAACTCCATGATCAAAAGGTCGCATAATTAAATATACAAATAGATGTATTTCAAATATACATAAATATTATTATATTATACATTTTTCATTTATATTACATAAAATAATTGCATTATTAAAATTTCAATACATTACAATCGAGCTGCCCTTAGTTTTAAAATGCTAACTCATTAACATGTATGTGGTATGGAATGTCACACCGTTGTACCACTGTGCCTGCAAATATCTTGCATTCCAGAGTATTTTCTGAAAAATAAACTTAAAACTCATGTAAATATTTTCTGAACAAAAAAAGCTATTAAAACTACACAAATATCAATGTTAACAGAAAGAAGTCCTCTTTATAGTGACAATCATCAGTCTCATTCATAGTCTTTTCAGAAATACTACAATATATTATAATGCACACAAATCCCAAATTATATTTCTTGTTAAACTTTCACAAACAAATTGTCATATCTTGGAAACTGTACTACCTATACATATATTTTTCGAACATTCTTGTTAACTAGACATAAGGTTTCACATGACAACAAGAAATTCCTCTATGAGTGCATGTTTAATGAGATATTTTCAGGAAAAAGAAACCATATGTTTAACTGCATAATTAGCAATATAAATAACATTGAATATCTATAAAGACATGCAACTTACAGTGAAAATATCCAAGGCAGTTTTCTTCCAAAACACCCAAGTTTTCACTTGATGTCTTCCAACCATTTGTAAGTCATTTGTTTTGTGAAGTATTAAGTACATATGGAATTACTGCTTATTTTCATTATTGCCAACAAACAACATGCAATATCTTGGGTATATTGTGATATAAATGGACACTTGCAAGGAACTTACTTGTCTTCTACCATGACATTTCACATGATATCACCTCAATAATATGTAAGGACTTTCAGTTATGAAAATATAAACATATATAAAATATGAATACTAAGTGATAAATTAATTGATTCATTTCAATACTGCAGGGCATCCTAGATTAGTAACCTTATTGTCATTTCCAGTATTGCCTGTTATTTGCTGGTAAATCACTTGGTTAAAGAAGATAGGCCCAAAAAATGTCTGGACACCATAAGGAGCTATGGATGTGAGCTAGAAGCATACAAAAATGCCATTATAGGCTTGAGTAAGTTAAGTGCTATTTGTGCATTCGGTCCTGGATGATCCTAGTAATCACACTTGCTATAACAGTTCCTTGTATTTTATTACTGCCTCCCAATTTCCTCCCTCTTTGATTTTTTTGTCAGCTTTTTCTATTATTCCAAATCTGATTTATAGAAAATTATTGCATACCATGGAATGTTTTGTGAGATCATTATTGATATTTTTTTCTTTTATATTCTAACAATATTAATACATTTTCTTTCTTAAACTCCACTCAGACTTACCAATATATTATTCTTGTCAAGCTGAACATTTGGACTACATATGCTATCCCAACTGTAGCACAATTAGTATTCTCAATAAAGCTTACACTACAATTCTTATTTTTTATTTTCTCTTCCTGTCTAATGTATTTGCATTAAGTAGAATAACCACATTTTGTGTAACTCATTTTTTTTTTATTTATGTCATTATTTACTCTTATTCTTTAACAGCCATTTGATTTTTCTTCCTCTCCTAAATATAGTTCTGGAACTCTCTTTAAAAGTTTCTGCTGTATCATGTTGGTATAAAAATAGCTTCCAATATTGTTCTATAATAGATGATATAATATAATATAAAAATCACTACTATAAGTCAAAACTGTGCCACTATCTATTTCTTTTTGTATATCAGTTCCCAATTTTACATTCTGTATCCTGATTCCCAAAAGGAGAATATGCGTGCTTTCTTTTCATCCCTGAGCCATTTCACCCCTGAAAATCATTTCATAAGTCCATAGCATAACTCTTATGTTGAAACATATCAACTGATACATTCATTTAAAAAAAAATTTCATCAGATATCATCCTAGCTAAATAAACCATTTTTGTCCATTACTATAGTATTCTTCTGATGATATGGAAGGTAATTCAGATCATGCAAAAAAATTTAATATAAGTAGCTTTTCTATACATTTTAGTAATAAATTCTTCATTGGTCTTGTCAGAGTGTATCTTAATATCCAAATAATTTATTTCATTAAATGAAATGTGTGTGAACCTCAAAAAATCCATTGTAAAATTCAAGTATTCCATGAATGTCTGAATATTACTGATATCATTAGTTTTAAAAATTCACATTCTATTAAAGTCTCATAAAACCATGCCACTCCTATAACATGGGATATGGTAATAAAAAGGTCTACAACATCCATGGTAACTAAAAAATTTCACTATTTATCATACCATGTTCTAAACTAGCAAATAATTGACAGAAATATTTAACTAAATGACAATGGAATTCATTATCTGCAAATATAATCAGTGGCTGCTTCACAGACCCTCTGTAAGAACTGATATGACTATAATACTGGAATAAACTGGAAATAACTGGAAGAAAATGGAATGAGACTGGAATGAATATCTTTATCTGTTAATTACCATAACTGTACTGATCACATGCTAGTCTCTCCTTTATGTGCCAAGTCTTCTTGGACTTTTCAGAATAAAAGTCTGTATATAATGTAGTCCAGCTAAGAATATTTTATTATGGACACTGGAGGTAGATGTCAACAATATCTGAATCAATCTTAATGCCCATAGCTTCTGCACTCATTATACTGTTCACATATTCTGTACTAAGAATGTCAAGTCCTGCTGTCTCCAATAACAGTGCTGATAATTAGGTCCATAGCTTCTGCACTTTTATTACTATCCTCCTGAATAATATAATTATTATCCTGGAATGCTGGATATTTGACCTGACTTCTGTACTCACTACAAGTGTCTGTACCAAACTTCACAGAAATGAACTGCAATAACTTTCTGCATATCAGTCCATATTAACTAACTGTGTCTGAAGTATCTCCTAATAATTCCAAAACTCTGTAAATTTACACACGCCTCTTTAACATTGGTTCCCAAGCTGTGTAACTTCCAAACAAGATCCGGTTGTTCTCAATGTATTGCACATTCTGTTAGCACATTTTATTCTTATCACTAGAGCGCGTGGCTCACAGTGACTTGGACTTTTTTAGGTGGAGCATGTCCATCAATTCTGAGTTGGACATGGCTTTGTAAGTCAGGCAGAGATCACCTCTGAGTAAGCGATATGCCACTGAGTACAGCAGGAGTTTTTTCAGTCGGGCTGCATAGGACATATGTTTGAGACCAGTAATCATCTTGGTGAGGTACTTTTGTGGTCTTTCCAGCTGTTGGAACTGTCTTGTGAAGTACATCCCAAATTGGGCATTGTACTCTATGATGTGTCTGATGAGTGACGAGTTGAGGGGCACTATAACCTCTTTCTTTCTAGATGCAAACCCTTTAGTAATTAGATGGGCCACATAGAAGGATTTCCTAACTACTTTGGCAATATGATTGTCAAAGGAGAGATTACTATCTACCTGGGTCCACAGATCTCTTATTACCTCTTCTGTATTAAGGGGGCTGCCACCTATGTGGTAATTTGTGGGTGTTTTGTTTTTCCCAAACGGGATAACTATGCATTTTTTGGCATTTAGCTTGAGGCCATGACTTTGACACCAGGTGTCCGTCTCAGTAAGGCTCCTTTGGAGGATGCCCATGTCAGCCGGAGAGTCAATTATGGCTCGCAGTTTGCAGTCATCGGCGAACTTGGTTAGCCATAGTCCTCCTGTCTTTGCCTGTACTTCTGAACAGTAGGCATCCCAGGACCGAGCCTTGTGGGACACCACTTGTGACTGGTTTAGAGTTGGACCTGGAGCCCGCTATTCTTACTGTGTGAGTTCTGTCTGTAAGCCAGTTGGCAACCCATCTCGTGACGTAGGGGTTTATGTTCAGACTGGTGAGTTTTTCTGTAACACCCGAGTGGGGAATCGTGTCAAAAGCCTTGGCGAGGTCAAAGTAGGCTGTGTGAACCACCTTGCCCTCATCTATGGCCTTAGTGACTGTCTCAAAGAAGTCAACCAGGTTTAGTAGGCATGATCTGCCCTTAACAAAGCCGAACTGGGTCGGGTCAAGTGTTTGGAGGTTCCCAATGTCTTTGTTAATGAGTTCCATGATGATACACTCCATAGCCTTGCAGACCAGGCTAGTCAGGCTTATGGGGTGATAGTTACCAGGGTCAGTTGTGGCCCCTCCTTTGTGGAGAGAAATAGCCATTGCTGTGCACCATTCTGTGGGCACATAGCCTGTGGAGAGGCTGAGGTTGAACAGTGTGTTTTGGTGGGGGGTTACTTCATTCTGTAGTTCGTGCAAGATGCAGCCTTGGACACCATCTGCCCCACTGACACTATGTTTTTGGCTTTTGAAAGGGCTGTTTTCACCTGTGCATCTGTGATTTCCAGGACACTACACTTTTCCGGTATTGTTGTGGGCCCTTTTGGCAGAGAGAGGGGGGTGAAGTTTGCACTGAATCTATCTGCCAGGATGTTGGCAATATCAGTAGGTTCAGTATTTTTTGTGCTATTTTGCACTAGTTCAGTGCATATCTGCGAGTTGCCACTTAGATTCTTAACATAGCTAAAGAAGGATTTGTGGTTATCTTTCGAATCCTTGGCTATTTTTCTTTTGAAGTTAGCCTTGGATGAGTTTATGAGGGACCTTAGTTTCTTACTGATACTGATCAGGGATGTCTTTCCTTCATGAGATTTGCTTTTTTTCTGAACTAGTTTCCTCCTTCTATTCTATAGCCTGTTTGTGGCAGGGGTCCACCAAACTGGTTTCCTTCTCTTGGAGGAGAGAGTCTTGGTTTTGCTAGGGATGGCACGATCCATGCATCCTTGTAGGTGCTCATAGAGTGCATTTGTAAAGGTTTCTGCATCTTGGGCAGCATTATCCTTTAGTGTGGGAGCTGTGCAACTTACCACCTCTGTCTTAAGTAAGATGAAGTTTGCTTTAGAAAGTTTTTTTACTGTGGTTTCCTTAGTTGGGGGTGGTGGTGGGGTGTGGACATCCAGAGTGATTAGTTTATGGTCTGATCTAACCAGTGACGGGTTGACCTCAGGTGTGGAACACCTGTCACCCATGTTGGTTATGACCAGGTCCAATATGTTTTCACCTCTGGTAGGGGAGTTTACCAGCTGATCCAAGGTGTTTGAGTTGATGAATTCCAGGAAGCACTGGGCCTGGGAGTTTCTACTTGAGTAGTTTTCCCAGTTAATGGTAGGGTAATTGAAATCTCCCAGTATCAGGGTGTTCCGTAGGATCTTCATGTTTTCCAGTGTTTCCAGAAAGGTGGAGTGGTGGTCCTTGGTCATGGAGGGTGATCTGTATCAGGCCACAATTTGCATTGCTGATTTGCTCGATGTTAGTTGCACATAGATGATCTCAGAGGTATCATGCTGCACCACTAACGTGGAGGTGTAGGTATCCTTGATGAATATGGATACACCCCCTCCTTTTGTGTTTCAGTCCGTGTTCTGTGGCTGAAACGTGTGGTATGAGTTGTAGCCCGGTAGTGCTGGGGTGCTTTCTGGAGCCATAAACCATGTTTCAGTTACTGATAAGGAATCCAAACACAAAAAAACAAATAAGAAAAAAAACTGAGACAAATGAACACGCCGGGGAGGGGAGAGGGGAAAAGGGATGGAAGCTATGCCCAACCATATGCAAAATGGCCTGGTCTATGAGGCCATACTGTTGTATATATATGAATTAGTGGACATTTTTCCTAAAATAGTAATAAAAAATATATATAATATTATAAATAAAAAGTAAAGGAACACAGTGATTTACCTCATGAGGCTTTTGAGCTTCAGTATACAAGAGATAGAATACATTTCACTCAAGCCCGGATGACAACAGGCTCTTGTTTGGAGTTGCCATAACAACTCCCTTTTCTCCAACAGTAAAGAAGTTGGACCACCCTTCAAGTCACAAATTTGATTGTCTATGGCTTTGAAAGTACAGAATGTGCTGTGTCTTTTATTCTTGGGGGGTTGGCCTTATTAAATCCTGTTACAGGGAACTAAGCATTTTAATTGAAATGTGATTTCAACTGTAATTGAAATGTGATTTTATTTTAAAAAGTGGAAATTTGTTGATTTTTGTTGTTTGTCTGAAGAAGTCCTGCTAGGAGCAGGACGAAAAGCGGAAATTAAAACTGAAGGCTTTACCTTTTAAAACTTTTATGTTTTGCTTGGTCCATTGAAGGTGGATATCGATACCATTTGGATTGTTTTAATAGAAGTGGTGCAGTGAGGGCGTGTTCATTTGTCTCAGTTCTTTTTCTAGTATGTTTCAGTTACTGCACAGATGTCGACGTTCTCCATACTGAGGAGTGCTTCGAGCATGTGTATTTTGAGATTTAAACTCCTGGCATTGAGTAGGATAACCCTCAGTTTTTTGTTAATTGTGCTGTTTACAGAGGTGGGTTTGACTTTTGACTTTGTTGTGAGTTGCTAATGGATTTATGCACATTGGGTAGTCCAAAAATGGTTGATACCACAGGTCTATCAACTTTCAAAAAGTACAGTTTTGTACCTACCATAAATGTGCAGTCCTTACATATGTATGCACTGAACTCCAAGTAGCTGCCTCCAAATATCCTCAGTTGGAATCTCCTTACCATGCTGGGAAATCTTCATACACCTCTATATTTATTGATACCACAGGTCTATCAACTTTCAAAACTTCATACACCTGTATATTTATTCATTCTTGCATTAACATATTGTCTATCATTAATTTCATTGCTCTACTGGCTATATTCACTAAATTTATGGAACTAGCTTAAAAAATAATTTCATTTCGCAACATAACATACATTTTAGTAATATAAGGTGTCTGGTCGATTATCACGAGGCCTCCTCCTTTATCTAGTCTTGTAATTCTAAGTGATTTATTTGCTATCAATGCCTGCAATACTGTACACTCACCTCTAGTGAGATTAATAATAATAATAATAATAATAATAATAATAATAATAATAATAATAATATCTTGTTTGATTATTTAATGCAATAATAAACTCATGTTCACACTCATTTTTATATATTTGTACAAAAGAACGTAATGGGGAGTTAAAAGTACTTTTTTTTCTTAAAACTCATTTGAATAGTAAAATTCTCACTCTTATTATCATTGTTAAAATAATTTTCAAATTCAATTTCCTAGTAAAAAGTCATAATGCTAACAATATCTTACCCAAATCTACCCTATAAGAAGGTAGATGTGTAAATCCATGTTAGACTCATTTTTTTTTTTCAGGAGAAAAAAAACACATTGATCTATAAAATTCTACCCTTTATTCATATTCTTGTTCAACACTTACCCCCAGAGGAATTTTAACCATTGTGTCTTAGGTTCATAAGTTCATAGGTTCATACTAGGCTATCTGCCCTAGGGCATTTATAAGCCTAGCCAGAGTGTGTTTGGCTTTCGCCACCCATTTTAAATTAATTTTGCTATGCCTTTTTTTGAGGTTAGTATACTGTGCCTCTGTCTAACAGTGACACAGAAGTGATAGCCGGGGTAAACCTACGATCTCCCATCCACTCATCAAGATTCCTCTTGAAGAGAGTCAATGGGACTCTGCCTAACCTGGACTGGGATTTTATTCCAGAGTGAAGGGAGCCTCTGGGTTATGAATCTGTCCCTCCAGCATGTCCTATTTATTTCAGTGCTGAGGTTTAAGTCTCGAGCCAGAGCTCGATGGGATTTGGATTTTCTGAGGTGCAGCATGCCCATTAATTCCGGGTTGGACATGGCTTTATACGTCAGGCACAGATCACCTCTGAGCAGGCGGTATGCCACTGAGTAGAGCTAGAGTTTCTTTAACCGGGCAGCATATGGGATCTGTTTGAGCCCTTTGATCCTCTTGGTGAGGTACTTTTGGTGTCTTTCCAGTTGCTGCAGGTGTCTGGTAAGGTACATCCCAAAAGGGGCATTGTACTCAAGTATAGGCCTGATGAGGGATGAGTAAAGAGGTACGATGACCTCCCCTGATCTAGATGTGAATCCCTTCATGATTAGGTGGGCTATATAAAATGTTTTTCTAACCACTTTGGCCATGTGGTTGTCAAATGAGAGATTGCTATCAACTTGGGTCCCCAGGTCCCTAATGACTTCTTCTGTACTTAATGGATTACCACCTATGTGGTAATTTGTGGGCACTTTGTTTTTGCCAAAGGGGATGACTATACACTTGTTGGCGTTTAGCTTGAGGTCATGGCTCTGGCACCAGTTGTCTGTTTCTATGAGGCCCTTTTGGAGGATGCTTGTGTCGGCTGGAGAGTTGATTATGGTGCCCAGTTTGCAGTCATCTGCGAACTTGGTCAGCCACAGTCCTTCCGTGTTGGCCTGTACCGCTGAGAAATATATACCGAACAAGAGAGGTCCCAGGACTGAGCCTTGTGGGATGCCACTTGTAACTGGTTTGGAGTCTGACATGGCTCCAGCAATTCTAACCATGTGGGTTCTGTCCTTGAGCCAGTTTGCAACCCATCTAGTGACATAGGGGTTTATATTTAAGCTGGTGAGCTTATCTATAATGCCCGAGTGGAGTATTGTATCAAAGGCTTTTGCGAGGTCCAGGTAGGCTGTGTAGACCACCTTCCCCTCGTCAATGGCCTTGGTGACTGTTTCAAAGAAATCGATCAGGTTTAAGAGGCAGGATCTGCCCTTAACAAAGCCAAACTGGGTAGGATCCAGTGTCTGTAGGACCCCAATATCTTTATTTATGAGGTCCATGATGATCCTTTCCATAGCTTTGCAGACCAAGCTAGTCAGGCTTATGGGGTGATAGTTTCCAGGATCTGTTGAGGCACCACCTTTGTGGAGAGGGACCACTGTTGCTGTACGCCACTCTTTGGGTACATATCCTGTAGTAAGGCTAAGATTGAACAGTAGTTTTATGTTTGGGTTTAGCTCTTCTTGGAGTTCATGTAGGACACAGCCCGGGACACCATCTGGTCCCATTGATGCTGTGTTTTTTGCTTTGGAGAGGGCAGCTCTTGCCTGAGCATCTGAGATGTCAGGGGGGCAGCACTCTGTTGGGATAGATATTTGCCCTTTTGGTGGGGAGGGGGGAGAAGTTTGCACTGAACCTGTCAGCTAGGATGTTGGCAATGTCTGTGGGCTCGGTGTATTTTTGTCATTTTGGACTAATTCTGAGCATATCTGGGAATTCCCACCCAGGTTCCTAACATAACTAAAGAAAGCCTTGTGATTATCCTTAGTGTCCTGTGCAATTTTTCTCTCGAAGCTGGCCTTAGACGATTTTATGAGTGCCCGTAGTTTTTTGCTAATACTGATCAGAGATGCCTTCCCTTTTTGTGATTTTGCTCTATCATGTAGTAGCTTCCTCCTTCTATTGTATAGTTTGTTTATGGCTGGGTTCCACCAGACAGGACGTCTGCCTTTGGAGGATTGGGTCTTGGTTTTATTTGGGATTGCATGATCCATGCATTCTTGAAGGTGTTCATAAAATGCGTTTATAAAGGATTCTGCAGTCTGGGCCGTATTTTCCACAGGCACAGGGGCTTTGAAGGATTTTGCCTCGGTTTTGAGGTGTGTGAAATTTGCTTTAGAGAAGTTTTTCACTGTGGTTTTCTGGGCGGGGAGGTGGGGTCGGGATGTGAATATCCAGTGAGATTAGTTTATGGTCTGATCTTACCAGTGAGGGGTACACTTCTGGTCTGGAGCATAGCGTCCCCATGTTGGTGATGATCAGGTCCAGTATGTTTTCCCCTCTTGTGGGAGTGGTAACAAGTTGTTCCATAGCATTTGAGTTTATAAATTCTAGGAACCTTTGGGCTAGGGTGTTGGAGCTAGAGTAATGCTCCCAGTCTATGTTTGGGTAGTTGAAGTCGCCCAATATAATGGTGTTTGGAGAGACCTTCATATTTTCCAGTATTCTCAGGAAAGGCCAAGTGGGGTTCCTGTGTTTGGGAGGGTGGTCTGTAGCAGGCTATAAACTGGAAGGCAGTTTTACCCACAGTTAGTTGCACATGGATAGTCTCTGATGCTTCGTGCTGTGCCACCAACCTGGAGTTGTGGGTATCTTTGACGAATATTGATACTCCCCCCTCCTTTTGTGGTTCGGTCCAAGTTTTGGGGCCGAAAAGCATGGTATGAGGTATAACCTGGTAGTGCTGGGGTGCTCTCGGGAGCCTTGAACCAGGTTTCTGTTACTGCACAGATATCGATGTTCTCCATGCTAAGGAGAGTTTCGAGTGCGTGCATCTTAAGGTTTAGACTTCTGGCATTGAGTAGCATTACTCTTAGTGTTGCTCAGAAATCATTTTCCCATTGTGTTGCATTTTATTTACCTTGTTGACAATTCTGGTAATTGAGAAATCTGTCTAATTGTCACAAGGGCGGAAATTCCACAGGGTTTTCAACATTAAAAGCCTGATTTTTTTGTCATTATCTATATAATTTCTCCCCTCCACGACATTTTGATTACCATTGGGTTGTTGGAATTTAGACTTTGGATAAAACTTATTACCTTCAAGTTCATTTTCATCAAAACAAGTTTTTTTTTTTAATTTTATTTTTCCTGTCCATAATTTATTGTGTGAGGAATTCTGCACGTTCAAATATGGCTTCACATTTTAATTTTCAACATTAAATAATAAGCATTTTTAATACTTAAATTAAATGTATTAAATTTAGTCTGTAATTGATCCATTTCCTTAAAATTATATTTAGTCAACAGGGCCATTAAATCACAACCCTCCCTGGCAAACATGGTGACAAGGTCACAGTATAGTTCAAATCCTTCTGTTAAGTTATTACAGCATTTCCGAGTTTCCAAGTGATAGACAAACTACCCTGCTTCAAAACAGAGCTCAAACACTACCTAAAACAATCCTGAACATGCTCAGCACCAGGCTGACAATTTTACCCATGACCTCACACTCTCCTTAATCTTCTCAAATCCTGCAACCTCCTTGATCAAGATAACAACTATACCTTTATTCATTTCACTTCACACACTGAATATCACCTCCCCATTTTCTCTCTCTTTCACTCTCTCTCTCTCTCTCTGTCTATGACCTAATATATTTGACTATCAAACCAACAACTCAAATCTTCATTCAGTCTCCTTCTATACTCTTTAGTTCAAGCACATCTTGGCAATATCCATCACCTTATCTTTCTCTCTGAAACTTCTATAACATTACCACTAACTCTCATATATTTGTCTCTCACTTACATCAATAGTTTCTGTTCCTTAATCAGTGTCCTATCTTAATGCAAAGATCATAGTTGCTTGTATAAAATCTGTTACAGGTAACTACTTTCTTCATCTAATGTACTATATGAACATGTCCTGTATCAATCTGTCTACCCAGTATTTTATTGTAACTCATGAATCTAAATGTTATTTACTCTGTATAATTGTGCTGAAATCCAACAGTGTTCTTAAAAATGAAACAGTTAATTACACGTTTATGTAATGGAGCTTTTCTCCCTGAGCCCCCACTGAAAATAGATTATGCCTAGCTGGACTTTGCAGTTAACAAAAACAATAAATAAATAAATAAATAAATAAACAAATAAATAAATACATATTTTTCATCTGTTAACCAAGTAAGTCCAGTGAAAGTAATAGTCTCTTTTTAAAGGAGTTCTAGGAGCACTCTCTGGTTGAGTAACCTTCCCAGAGTTGCACAGAAGGTACAAGGAAGCAGAAGAAATCGAACCCTGTATACTTGACTACAGGAAGCAGCTTGTAAACAGATCAGAGCCTTAATCTTCTTTGCTAACTACCAGCCAGTTAACATCTATCTCAGTCTACAGGTTGTAAATTGGCTCTCAGATCAAATACATGAAGTGAGAATTGGAGGTACACCCTCATCTACTAGACTAGTTATTATTGGAGTGCTACAGAGAAATTTACTTGCTCCCCTCCTCTTTGGAATCTACTTTTCTGATATGAACACAGACATGCAAGGACTGTGGTTGATGAACTTTGAGGGTAATTGCAGACTGGATACCTTAGCTGATTCCTCTATCGTCCCAAGCAGGGATGCATGGAGCAGTACTTACAGCTCTAACTATGGCCATAGACTTAACCCAAAAAATGAAATGTACTGTAGGTACATAAGGGAAACAAATCTATCCCACTGCTTCTAACATAAATAAAACTCTTCTTAAGGTGTGCAACAACAAACGGTCATATGACCCTGATTATCAGTTTTAATAAAGACATGTTTAACATTGTCCAATTAATAATCAATGATATACCATCCAGATGCTGAGATACCATAGCCCCTTGTATTCGTTCCCTATTATGCTGATCATTGAATATAAATTATCATTGATAGTTATCACTCCAAACCCATAAGCCAACTTGTCAGACCTCAACATTTTCAAACCAAGAGAATCAATGAGCTTGGCTCCCATAGTTACCCAGAAGTAATACCATTCTCACTTTTTTTTCCATTTTGTATGTACTTCTTTGTGGAGATCTCTGCCTTGCATTCAGAACTATGGGAGATCCTGTCTTGTTAGACTTTCTCCACCTCAGAAACACCGGTAATGTTAAAATGACAATCCTAGAGTCTAAAATTTTGCATGTCTTTGAAATGTGGGACAAATCCAGAACACCTGGAAGATACCCGTGCAGAAACAGGGAGGACATGCAGACTTCACACATAAGGCATCACAGACAAAAACTGGATTGGCAAGACTCTTGTGAGGCAACAGTGCTATCCACTGCACCTACAGAGATTTTGCATTCCAGAGCATTTTCTGAAAAATAAACTTAAAACTCATAAGACAGACAAATGTAAATATTTTCTGAACAAAAAAAGCTATTAAAACTATACAAATATCAATGTTAACAGTAAGAAGTACTCTTTATAGTGACAATAATCAGTCTCATTCATAGTCTTTTCAGAAATACTACAATACATAATAATGTATACAAACCCCAAATTATATTTCTTGTTAAATTTTCGCAAACAAATTTGTCATAACTTGGGAACTGTACTACCTACACATATATTGTTAGAACATTCTTGTTAACTATACATAGGTTTTCATGTGACAACAAGAAATTCCTCTATGAGTGCATGTTTAATGAGATATTTACAGAAAAAAAAACATATGCTTAAATGTATAATTAACAATATAAATAACATTGAATATCTCTAAAGACTTGCAATGTACAGTGAAAATATCAGAGGCAGTTTTCTTCAAGAACACCCAAGTTTTCACTCTATGTTTTCCAACCATTTGTAAGTCATTTATTTTTTGAAGTATTAAATACATATGGAAATATTGTGTATTTTCATAATTACCAACAAACAACAAACAATATCTCAGGTATAATGTGATATAAATGGACACTTGCAAGGGATTTACCTGTCTTCTACCATGACATTTCACATGATATTCCCTCAATAATATGTAGGACTTTCAGTTATGAAAATATAAACATATATAAAATATGCTTCTGGTGTCATTCTAAGGGGATCCAGTGTCTGCCTGCCTGGAATGACATGATAGACAAGCCTCACTGTTTTGCCAGAGATGGGTTGCACCTGTCACCCCTAGGTTTTTGAATACTGGCCAAGGCTCTTGCCGTCCCCATAGTGCCTTTTTTAGGCAAGGCTCAAAGGACAAACCAACCACCGTAACCAGCACAGGTAACCAAAAACTAAGGGTAATGCTACTCAACGCCAGAAGTCTCAACCTCAAAATGCACACACTCGTGGCTCTCCTCAGCATGGAGAAAACTGATGTTTGTGCAGTGACGGAAACCTGGCTCAAGGCTCAAGAGAGCACCCCAGCACTGCCAGGTTACAATTCATATCATACCTTCCGGTCTCGGTTACCGGATCGCAGTACAAAGGGTGGAGGTGTATCCATATTCATCAAGGATACCCATATCTCCAGGTTAGTAGCGCAGCATGATGCCCCAGAGATCATCCATGTGCAACTATCGGCAGGCAAAACCACATTTCAAGTAGTAGCTGGTTATAGATCGCCCACCATGTCCCAAGATACTCACTCTGCATTCCTTGAGACATTGGGAAATATGAAGGCCCTGCCCAACACCATAATCTTGGGAGATTTCAACTACCCTGGTATAGACTGGGCGAACTACCAATGTTTCAACTCCTATGCTCAGCAATTCATAGAATTTATAAATTCAAATGCCCTTGAACAACTAGTATGTTCCCCCACTAGAGGGGACAACATATTGGATTTAATCATCACAAATATGAGCGCCCATTGTACCACACCCATTATCACCCCCTCCTTGGTCAGATCCGACCACAAACTGATAACCCTGAACATCCTCACTCATCCACCTCCCCCAATCAAAGAAACCATAGCCAAAAATGTTTCCAACGCAAACTTCAAACTACTTGCATCCAAAGTGGAAAGCTTCACTATTCCCTTGCAGAAGGATAATGATATCCAGGATTAAGAATCCTACACCAAGGCACTCTATATGCATCTTCAGGATTGCATGGACTGTGCTATCCCAAATAAAACCAAGACTCCTTCCTCAAGCAAGAAGAAACCAGTCTGGTGGACCCTGACCATAAGCAAACTTTACAATAAAAGGAGGAGACTTATACAAAAAAAGGCCAAATCTCAAGTAGAAAAATCATCCCTGATCAGCATTGGTAAGAAATTGAGGGCCCTCATCAAGTCAACTAAAGCTAATTTTGAAAAGAAAGTTGCCAAGGATGCCAAGGATAGCCATAAGGCCTTCTATGGCTACATCAAAAACTTAAATGGCAACGCTCAGGTCTGTTCTGAGCTAGTACAAAATGAAACAAAATACACTGACCCTTCTGACATTGCCATCATCTTGGCTGACAGGTTCAGTGCAAATTCCCCCCCACCACCACCTACAGGGCCTATTACCATTCCAGGGGATTGTGTAAGTCCAATTATTACTGATACGTTGGTTAACAAGGCTCTATCTAAAGCTAAAAACAATGCCTCCATGGGACCGGATGGTGTCCCAGGCTGTGTCATACGTGATCTCCAAAAGGAATTAGCCCCGCATCTTAATACGCTGCTCAGTCTCAGCCTCTCCACAGGATATGTGCCCATAGAATGGTGCACGGCAGTGGTGGTCCCGCTACACAAGGGTGGGGCCACAACTGACCCTGGGAACTACCGACCAATAAGCCTGACCAGTCTGATCTGTAAGGCTATGGAGCGAATCATTATGGAACTCATAAATGGAGAGATTGGGAACCTCCAGTCGCTGGACCTCACACAGTTCGGGTTCACAAGGGCAGATCATGCCGCCTGAACCTGGTGGATTTCTTTGAGACAGTTACTCAGGCTATAGATAAGGGAAAGGTGGTACAAACGGCTTACCTTGACCTTGCTAAAGCATTTGACATCATTCCCCATTCAGGTATTACTGATAAGCTAACCCCTTACCTTGCTGACCTCAGGGAAACCCCGAACCAAGGTTTAAAGGGGGAGGGAAAAAGGTTTTTTTCGGGGGCCCCTTTTAAAACCAAAGGGGGCCCAAACCTTGGGTTTTTTAAAGGAAAAAATTTCCCCCAAAAGGGGGTTCCTTTTTAGGTCCCCAATATCTTTATTTATGAGGTCCATGATGATCCTTTCCATAGCTTTGCAGACCAAGCTAGTCAGGCTTATGGGGCGATAGTTTCCAGGATCTGTTGAGGCACCACCTTTGTGGAGAAGGACCACTGTTGCTGTACGCCACTCTTTGGGTACATATCCTGTAGTAAGGCTAAGATTGAACAGTAGTTTTATGTTTGGGTTTAGCTCTTCTTGGAGTTTATGTAGGACACAGCCCGGGACACCATCTGGTCCCATTGATGCTGTGTTTTTTGCTTTGGAGAGGGCGGCTCTTGCCTGAGCATCTGAGATGTCAGGAGGGCAGCACTCTGTTGGGATAGATATTTGCCCTTTTGGTGGGGAGAAGTTTGCACTGAACCTGTCAGCTAGGATGTTGGCAATGTCTGTGGGCTCGATGTATTTTTTGTCATTTTGGACTAATTCTGAGCATATCTGGGAATTCCCACCCAGGTTCCTAACATAACTAAAGAAAGCCTTGTGATTATCCTTAGTGTCCTGTGCAATTTTTCTCCCGAAGCTGGCCTTAGACGATTTTATGAGTGCCCATAGTTTTTTGCTAATACTGATCAGAGATGCCTTCCCTTTTTGGGATTTTGCTCTATCATGTAGTAGCTTCCTCCTTCTATTGTATAGTTTGTTTATGGCTGGGGTCTACCAGACAGGACGTCTGCCTTTGGAGGATTGGGTCTTGGTTTTATTTGGGATTGCATGATCCATGCATTCTTGAAGGTGTTCATAGAATGCGTTTATAAAGGATTCTGCGGTCTGGGCCGTATTTTCCACAGGCCCAGGGGCTTTGAAGGATTTTGCCTCGGTTTTGAGGCGTGTGAAATTTGCTTTAGAGAAGTTTTTCACTGTGGTTTTCTGGGCGGGGGGTGGGGTCGGGATGTTAATATCCAGTGAAATTAGTTTATGGTCTGATCTTACCAGTGAGGGGTACACTTCTGGTCTGGAGCATAGTGTCCCCATGTTGGTGATGATCAGGTCCAGTATGTTTTCCCCTCTTGTGGGAGTGGTAACAAGTTGTTCCATAGCATTTGAGTTTATAAATTCTAGGAACCTTTGGGCTAGGGTGTTGGAGCTAGAGTAATGCTCCCAGTCTATGTTTGGGTAGTTGAAGTCGCCCAATATAATGGTGTTTGGAGAGACCTTCATATTTTCCAGTATTCTCAGGAAGGCCAAGTGGGGTTCCTGTGTTTGGGAGGGTGGTCTGTAGCAGGCTATAAACTAGAAGGCAGTTTTACCCCCAGTTAGTTGCACATGGATAGTCTCTGATGCTTCGTGCTGTGCCACCAACCTGGAGGTGTGGGTATCTTTGATGAATATTGATACTCCCCCTCCTTTTGTGGTTCGGTCCAAGTTTTGGGGCCAAAAAGCATGGTATGAGGTATAACCTGGTAGTGCTGGGGTGCTCTCTGGAGCCTTGAACCAGGTTTCTGTTACTGCACAGATATCGATGTTCTCCATGCTAAGGAGAGTTTCGAGTGCGTGCATCTTGAGGTTTAGACTTCTGGCATTGAGTAGCATTACTCTTAGTGTTGCTCAGAAATCATTTTCCCATTGTGTTGCATTTTATTTACCTTGTTGACAATTCTGGTAATTGAGAAATCTTTCTAATTGTCACAAGGGCGGAAATTCCACAGGGTTTTCAACATTAAAAGCCTGATTTTTTTGTCATTATCTATATAATTTCTCCCCTCCATGACATTTTGATTACCATTGGGTTGTTGGAATTTAGGCTTTGGATAAAACTTATTACCTTCAAATTTGTCATATCTTGGGAACTGTACTACCTACACATATATTGTTAGTACATTCTTGTTAACTATACATAGGTTTTCATGTGACAACAAGAAATTCCTCTATGAGTGCATGTTTAATGAGATATTTACAGAAAAAAAACATATGCTTAAATGTATAATTAACAATATAAATAACATTGAATATCTCTAAAGACTTGCAATGTACAGTGAAAATATCAGAGGCAGTTTTCTTCAAGAACACTCAAGTTTTCACTCTATGTTTTTCAACCATTTGTAAGTCATTTATTTTTTGAAGTATTAAATACATATGGAAATATTGTGTATTTTCATAATTATCAACAAACAACAAACAATATCTCAGGTATAATGTGATATAAATGGACACTTGCAAGGGATTTACCTGTCTTCTACCATGACATTTCACATGATATCCCCTCAATAATATGTAGGACTTTCAGTTATGAAAATATGAACATATATAAAATATGCTTCTGGTGTCATTCTAAGGGGATCCAGTGTCTGCCTACCTGGAATGACATGATAGACAAGCCTCGCTGTTTTGCCAGAGATGGGTTGCACCTGTCACCCCTAGGTTTTTGAATACTGGCCAAGGCTCTTGCCGTCCCCATAGTGCCTTTTTTAGGCAAGGCTCAAAGGACAAACCAACCACCGTAACCAGCACAGGTAACCAAAAACTAAGGGTAATGCTACTCAACGCCAGAAGTCTCAACCTCAAAATGCACACACTCACGGCTCTCCTCAGCATGGAGAAAATTGATGTTTGTGCAGTGACGGAAACCTGGTTCAAGGCTCAAGAGAGCACCCCAGCACTGCCAGATTACAATTCATATCATACCTTCCGGCCTCAGTTACCGGATCGCAGTACAAAGGGTGGAGGTGTATCCATATTCATCAAGGATACCCATATCTCCAGGTTAGTAGTGCAGCATGATGCCCCAGAGATCATCCATGCGCAACTATCAGCAGGCAAAACCACATTTCAAGTAGTAGCTGGTTATAGATCGCCCACCATGTCCCAAGATGCTCACTCTGCATTCCTTGAGACATTGGGAAATATGAAGGCCCTACCCAACACCATAATCTTGGGTGATTTCAAACTACCCTGGTATAGACTGGGCGAACTACCAATGTTTCAACTCCTATGCTCAGCGATTCATAGAATTTATAAATTCAAATGCCCTTGAACAACTAGTATGTTCCCCCACTAGAGGGGACAACATATTGGATTAAATCATCACAAATATGGGCGCCCATTGTACCACACCCGTTATCACCCCCTCCTTGGTCAGATCCAACCACAAACTGATAACCCTGAACATCCTCACTCATCCACCTCCCCCAATCAAAGAAACCATAGTCAAAAACGTTTCCAACGCAAACTTCAAACTACTTGCATCCAAAGTGGAAAGCTTCACTATTCCCTTGCAGAAGGATAATGATATCCAGGATTAAGAATCCTACACCAAGGCACTCTATATGCATCTTCAGGATTGCATGGACTGTGCTATCCCAAATAAAACCAAGACTCCTTCCTCAAGCAAGAAGAAACCAGTCTGGTGGACCCTGACCATAAGCAAACTTTACAATAAAAGGAGGAGACTTATACAAAAAAAGGCCAAATCTCAAGTAGAAAAATCATCCCTGATCAGCATTGGTAAGAAATTGAGGGCCCTCATCAAGTCAACTAAAGCTAATTTTGAAAAGAAAGTTGCCAAGGATGCCAAGGATAGCCATAAGGCCTTCTATGGCTACATCAAAAACTTAAATGGCAACGCTCAGGTCTGTTCTGAGCTAGTACAAAATGAAACAAAATACACTGACCCTTCTGACATTGCCAACATCTTGGCTGACAGGTTCAGTGCAAATCCCCCCCCCCCCCTCACCACCTACAGGGCCTATTACCATTCCAGGGGATTGTGTAAGTCCAGTTTATTACTGATACGTTGGTTAACAAGGCTCTATCTAAAGCTAAAAACAATGCCTCCATGGGACCGGATGGTGTCCCAGGCTGTGTCATACGCGATCTCCAAAAGGAATTAGCCCCGCATCTTAATACCCTGCTCAGTCTCAGCCTCTCCACAGGATATGTGCCCATAGAATGGTGCACGGCAGTGGTGGTCCCGCTACACAAGGGTGGGGCCACAACTGACCCTGGGAACTACCGACCAATAAGCCTGACCAGTCTGATCTGTAAGGCTATGGAGCGAATCATTATGGAACTCATAAATGGAGAGATTGGGAACCTCCAGTCGCTGGACCTCACACAGTTCGGCTTCGTCAAGGGCAGATCATGCCTCCTGAACCTGGTGGATTTCTTTGAGACAGTTACTCAGGCTATAGATAAGGGAAAGGTGGTACAAACGGCTTACCTTGACCTTGCTAAAGCATTTGACATCATTCCCCATTCAGGTATTACTGATAAGCTAACCAGCCTGGGCATAAACCCTTACATCACAAGATGGATCACAAACTGGCTCTCAGACAGATCCCATAAAGTAAGGGTAGTGGGATCTATGTCCAAATCCAGACCAGTAATGAGTGGTGTGCCTCAGGGCTCTGTCCTGCGGCCCCTCCTGTTTGGCATATACTTCTCAGAAATACAGGCACGGAAGGGCTGTGGCTGACTAAGTTTGAGGACGACTGCAAACTGGGTGCTATAATAGAGTCTCCGGCTGACATGGAGATCCTCCAGAAGGGCCTAAATGAGACTGATGCATGGTGTCAATGCCATGGTCTCAAGCTAAATGCAAAAAAATGCGTAGTAATCCCCTTTGGAAAAAACAGAGTACCCACAAACTACAATATAGGAGGTAATCCCCTGAAATCTGAAGAAGAAATAAGGGATCTAGGGACCCAAGTAGATAGTCAGCTTTCCTTTGATAACCATGTTGCCAAAGTGGTTAGAAAATCCTTCTGTGTGACCCATCTGATCACAAAAGGGTTTGCATCAAGATCTAAGGATGTAATGGTGCCCCTCTACTCTTCCCTCATCAGACCCATTATTGAGTACAATGCACCAATTGGAATGTACCTGGTTAGACATCTCCAGCAGCTGGAGAGACCACAGAGGTACCTAACCAAGAGGATTACTGGCCTCAAACAGTTGCCCTATGCAGCACGATTGAAAAAGCTAAGACTGTTCTCTGTTGCATACCGTTTTCTCAGAGGCGATCTCTGTCTAATGTACAGAGCCATGTCCAACCCAGAATTGTTGAACATGCTCCATCTTAGTAAAACCAAATCTACTCGAGCTACACGCTCTAGGGATATAAACCTCAACACAACAATGAATACAACATACTGGAGGGATAGATTCCCTTCGCAGAGACTTCCCTTACTATGGAACAGAGTCCCGATCTACATAAGACAGAGCCCCTCACTATCACTCTTCAAGAGGAACCTTGATGAGTGGATGGGTAACAGAAAGTTCACACCGGGGATCACACCAACAGCACTACTAGATAGGGGCCAAGGGTACTAGCTGCAAGTACAAGGGTCTAGGGAACTACTAAAGGGGCGGTGAATACTGCACAAAGTGGCTGGGCTAATATATGCCTTCGGGCAGATAGCCCAGTTCCAACCTATGAACCTATGAATAATAAGTGATAAATTAATTGATTCATTTCAGTACTGCAGGACATCCTAGATTAGTAACCTTAATGTAATTTTCACTTTCTAATATTGCCTGTTATTAGCTGGTAAGTCACTTGGATAAAGAAGATAGGCCCAAAAAATGTCTGGACACCATAAGGAGCTATGGATGTGAAATAGAAGCATACAAAAATGCCATTATAAGCCTGAGTAAGTTAAGTGCTATTTGCTATTCCATCCTGAATGATCCTTACAATCACATTTGCTATAACACTTCCTTGTATTTTATTAGTTCCTCCCATTTCCCCCCTTGTTTGATTTTTGTCAGCTTTTTCTATTATTCCATATCTGGACTATAGAAAATGAATGCATACTATGGAATATTTTGTTCAGTCATTATTGATATTTTTTTTCTTTTTATATTCTGACAATGTTAATATTTTTTTCTTAAATTCCATTCAGATTTACCTATATAATATTCTTGACAAGTGGAACATTTGGACTAAATATGCTATCCTAATTGTAGCACAATTACTATTGTCAACAAAACTTTCACTATAATTTTTATGTTTTTCTCTTCCTGAATAATGTATTTACATTAAGTACAATTACCACATTTTGTGTAACCCCTTTTTCTGATTTATAACATTATGTCCTCTTATTCTCTAAAAGCCCATTGATTTTTCTTCCTCTCCTAAATACAATTCTGGAACTCTCTTTAAAAATTTATGCTATATCATATTGGTATAAAAACAGCTTCCAACTGTGTTCTATAATAGATGATATAATATGAAAATCACTACTGCAAGTCAAAACCATGGTAATATTTATTTCTTTCTCTATATCAGTTCCCAGTTTTACAGTCTTTATCCCAATTCCTACAAAGGGAATATATGTACCCTCTTTTCATCTATGAAACATTTCACCCCTGAAAATCATTTGACAAATTCATAGGATAACCCTTATGTTTAAACATATCAACTGATACATCCATTTCATTTAAAAACAACATTTCATTTGATACCATCCTAGCTAAATAAACCATTTCACCCATAACTACATTCTTCTTCTGATGATGTGGAACATAACTCACATAATGTAAGAAATTATTAATATAAGTAGCTTTCCTATAAATTTTAGTAATAAATTCTTCATTGGGCTTATCACAGCTTTTTTTAATATCCAAATAATTTATTTCATTAAACGAAATATTGTGTGTGAACCTCAAAAATCCATTGTAAAATTCAAGTTTTCCATGAATGTCTGAATATTATTGATATCATTAGTATTTAAAAATTCACATTCTATTAAAGTTTCATAAAACCATGCCACTACTATAACACATGGTACGATAGTAAAAAGGTCTACAACATCCATGGTAACTAATAAAATGTCACTATCAAGTGTGCCTGCAGGCTGGTGCAAGGGGGTGCACTTGCACCCCCCTGGAACGGGCGGGAGATTAATTTTACTTTTAATAACCAAAAAAAAAATTAAGGGCATTCTCCTTTAAGAACGGTCCCTTAGCTTGCTGGTCCCCATAGGCGCCGGAACCATAGAGCGAGGGGGAGGGAACGCTCCCTCCACTTTTACAGCTGTAAGACCTAATAGGCAGATCCATCCATGCATTGCACGCTAACGTTAAATTTAAACACAAAGTGCGCAGAAATGGATACCACATCAAGCCTGCTGCCAGAGTCACAGTAAGAAGAGATTTTTCCCCCAAGGCTCTGTTTATGTGCTGGAAGGTGATAGGTCCATTTTACTTTTAAGCTGCTGAAAGGTCCATTTTACTTTTAAGCTGCTGAGAGAGAGAATTTTACTTTTAAAGTACCGAGAGGTCCGTTTTACTTTTAAACTGCTGAGAGGTCCATTTTACTTAAACTGCTGAGAGGTCTGTTTTACTTTTGACATGACACAATGAGGATTATTTAACAGTTTCCTCTTAATTGAGGAGTAAAGTAATATAGTTTGACTAAAGAATACTTTAGTATGTTTGTGTTTACATGAAGGGATTTGTGTGGTTATCTCAATATTTTTGGGAAAGCTAAAGTTTTTATTTTGTCCGGCCAAGTATGGAGACGTGTAATCTGTAGCAGTGCACACTTGTATGCCTTATTCTCTCTGTACTAGTGAGTTATTTTTAATATTTCCATAGCTGACCACAGACAGAAAATAACAACTTAGTTTGAAAGCTTAAAAACAAGTGTAGATCTTGGCCTGCATATGCTACATGTAGTGGAGAGAATGTGTTTGGTATAGGAAGGGTGTCCTGTGAAAAAGGTAGTAGAAGTTGCTTTTTACTGGCCTTTCTGCTTACTAATAAGATCATACTTCTAAAGTGTACCTCGTTATGAGGAATGTTACTCATTTGAAGTCTTAATTCCATGAACCTCACTGTTCTACATTCTAGTTGAAAGGGATTGTTGCAGATTCGTTGTCAAGAATTAACCAATATCTATAGTAAATGCTGAATCATTCAAAATAACATTTGTGTATAAAGGTACATTTTAATCATTTTGTGACTTTTCTATTTAAGTTGCTAATACTCTAAGTGTTCCACACTAGGAATGTTTCCACATTTTGGAGATAAAAGGTTGGAGCTATGCTTATTAACTGGCTCTACCGAGTAAGGGAGAAAAAACTGTAGTGACAGTGGTTATTGTAATGTGATTTTGGGAGGGGGCATGTATTGTCTTTTAGTGAAACAGGTGAGACAGTAAGGTTCCCATAGTTCAGTGTCCTGTATTTCTCCACTCCAGAGTTTTGACACACCCTCATTTTGTCTCCTTTTGTCTGCTGAGGGTAGTTGTCTCAAACCAATTCCTTACCATTTTCCATAGTCTCCAATGTTTTTCCAAACTGGCTGACATGTTGTTTTCTCTTGTCTCAAAGTATTTTCTGTGTTCATGCTATGTGCTGCTGTCTGTCTGGGGCAGCACTGGGGTATTGTTTAATGGGTTGTTATAGTGAAAACCAGTGCTTGCTTGTATAGAACTGGTAGAGCTAGACTTTGAAGGACTTGGTATTATGTTGCTGCTGTGCTCTTAATTAGCAAGTTTTTTTTTTGCTAGTTCATTAAACACTAGTGGTGTCTAGCTGTTCGGTAGCTTGTAAAATCAGTAGTTAATAAGTTTGTATGGCATAACACTCTGGTGATGTAAAGCTCCACAGGAACTTCTTTTCTTGGCTGTTTTTTTACAAACTTCATTCACTTTATTTGTGCTGTGTTATTAATTTAAAGATGGATAGTAACTAGTTATAAGTTTTCTTGGGTATATTTGAGACAAGAATATAATCTTACAGAAGTGCACCAGATCTAAATAGTTTTGGGCTCACTATTAACAAGGGTACAAATCAGCACCAGTATGATAGGTCCTTAGGAAAATACAAGGCTAGCTGCCCTTGTGGGCCATTTTAAACCTCTCAATTTTCCTTTTTGGTGCTTGAATTAACTTATCAGTTTTGGTGTTTGGCCTTCTCAGTCCCATGGTTGAGTAATATATTACTTATAGTGAGTAACTGGTTTCATACCATAGATAATTTGAGGGGACCCATGCACAGATAAAACACTTGAGCTGCATCTGTGTCCATTAGTATAGGAGACAGTCCTGGAGTAAATTGTTTCCCTTCTATAGAACTAACAAGGGATTCTTATTTTTATTTGGATGTCATAATATACCTCTCGACCTCTTGGCACAAAAAACTTGACAGCCAAAAATGTGATGCAAAGCCCCCAAATTGGGACAAATTTTAAAAATTCCTGTCATAAACTTAAAAAGTTGCTAAAATAAAAGGTGTTGGCATGGATTTTCTGAAAGAAATGAAGTCTGAAACTCAAGTGTCTGTCATTTAATGAATTCAGTTCTCACTAACTTGCCACGAAAGTCCAGAAAATCCCAAATTTTATGAGGACTAGATGAAAAATGAGGCAAAATCTGGACATTCTGCAAAAATGTGGACAGTTGAGAGGCAAGACTAGAGTTTAGTTTGTGTAATGAGGTTAAGGAAAACCATTTGCAGAATAACCGTACATGGCATGGTGGAAGGACAGATGTGCAGAGCAATGAACAGGAGATGGTGGAGCTAAGGTGTATGAGTTTAAAAAAATTGCATTACGGACTAATCAGATTGGCTTTAAATACTATGACTGGATTTTGCAGTGAATGGGTATGTGTGACTTTAGAAAATAGGCTATGCAGTTTCTTAATGGATGCAGGTGCTGGTGGGTTGGAGTTGATTCTGAATCCTGGGACAGTGACATTTGATGCTAAACAGTTATATTTCACAATTTCAGCAGTGGTGCACAGTTAGGAGAGTTTGTAGGCAAGATGCATATTTGGTCTGGAGACTTTTCAGAAGTTGATAAGCAGATCTGTGGTTGTCTAGTCCAGGACACACACTGCACTTTTACATTGGGCTACTTTCCCTATGTTAAGTCTCCAACAACATAGGCTTTCACCACTACATTTTCTCTGTAGATTTCTGTTAAGAGTGTGAGAGAGACTAGAGCTGAATAGTGGGGCATTTCAGTGCTCCAGAAGTAAGGAGAAAACTGCCATCTCAGGCTGTGTATATTGGCTGATATTGGTAGATTGTAATGGCAGACGTTTGAGTGGCCTTTTATGGCTGAAATGCTCTGAATTGGGCAGTTTGTCATTACTGGTACGTATGTTTTTTTCATTGCTTAGTGGAAAAATGTTCAAAACTATAAATTTAAAACACACTAACTAACAAGTGGTGCTTTATTATACAAGGGATATAATTCAATGTATGTATTATAATTAATACAATCAGTAAGGTGAATCAAAGAATGTTTGCATGGCCCTAAAAAATGTGTGCAAGGGCCTATGGTTTGAAAACAGTCCAAATGTAAACTTAACCTGCCACTGACCAGATGCATTTTCTTTGAATGTGAGTTTCAATGCTGTTTCAGTGAATGTGAGTTTCAAAGGTAGAGAAGTTTTAATGCTAAGTCTGTTTTCATTGTAAGACTATTGCTTTGTTTAGGTTTAGCAAATGTCTATCAGTGTTTGTGCTATAAAATTTGAAATAAAAGTTGTAAATGAAATCCAAATATCTGTAATCATTATAGAAGTAAAGCATAAAACAGTATGCACACTGAGAGATTTGAACAGTGTCTATGACAAATGGGGAGAAATATCCAAGTAATGGGACACTGGAATGGCTGTGTGGGTGGGTTGGGCTGTGTGGGTCGAGGGGGTGGGGCTGCATGGGCGGGGCTCTGGGTTTGCACCCCCCCCTGCAAAAAATCCTGCGAGCTCCCTTAGTCACTATTTATCATACCATGGTATAAACTAGCCAATAATTGACACAAATATTTAACTAAATGACAATGGAATTCATTAAAGGTTCTTAATTTTTTATCTGCAAATATAATCAGTGGCTGCTTCACAGACCCTCTGTAAGAATTGATATGGCTATAATACTGGAATAAACTGGAAATAACTGGAAGATAATGGAATGAGACTGGAATGAATATCTTTATCTGTTAATTACCATAACTGTATTGATCACGTGCTAGTCTCCCCTTTATGTGCCAAGTCTTCTTGGACCTTTTAGAATAAAAGTCTGCATATACTGTAGTCCAGCTAAGAATATTTTATTATGTACACTGGAGGTAGATATCAACAATATCTGAATCAATCTTAATGCCCATAGCTTCTGGACTCATTATACTGTCCACATATTCTGTATTAAGAGTGTCAAGTCCTGCTGTCTCCAATAACAGTGCTGATAATTAGGACCATAGCTTCTGCACTCATATTACTGTCCTCCTGAATAATATAATTATTATCTTGGAATGCTGGTTATTTGACCTGACTTCTGTACTCACTACTGAGTGTCTGTACCAAATTTCACCAAAATGAACTGCAATAACTTTCTGCATATCAGTCCAAATGAACTAACTGTCTGAAGTATCTCCTAATATTTCCAAAACCCTGTAAATTTATACATGCTTCCTTAACATTGGTTCCTAAGCCTTGTACCTGCCAAACAAGAGCTGTTTGTTCTCAATGTATTATACATTCTGTTAGCACATTTTATTCTTATCAGTATTCTTGTCTGATGGTTATTTTTACTGAATGAAAGTGCATTCACTAAAGCTGTATGTAAAATGCGAAGGCCTGTTTTAATACGGCTGCAATTCTAGACTTATGCAAAGAGAATGTTGTATTTTTGTCCAACAAACTATGTTTAAATGACACCTGATGTTACACCCTCTAGCATCCACAACTGGCCTCACTTGTGAGTCACTAATGGATTTATGGACTTTGGGTACTCCAAAAATCGTTGATACCATAGGTCTATCAACTTCTCAAACTTCATACACCTCTGTATTTATTCGTTCTTGCATTACCATATCGTCTAGCATTAATTTCCTTCTCCTACTAGCTATTTTCACATAATTTATGGAACTAGCTTAAAAAAATAGTTCAATTATGCAATATAACATATGTTTTAGTAATATAAGTTGTCCAGTCCATTACTATGAGGCCTCCTCCTTTATCAAGTCTTGTAATTCTAAGTGATTTATTTGCTATCAATGCCTGCAATACTGCACACTCACCATTAGTGAGATTAATATAATAATAATAATAATAATAATAATAACAATATCTTTTTTGATGATTTAATGCAATAATAATCTCATGTTAACTCTTCTTTTCATATATTTGTACAAAAGAATATAATGGAGGGTTAAAAGTACTTTTACTTCTTAAAACTCACTTGAATAGTAAAATTATCACTCTTATTATCATTGTTAAAAACATTTTCAAATTCAATTTCCTGGCAAAAAGTCATAATATCTTACCTAAATCTACCCTATAAGAATGTAGATATGTAAATCCATGTTATACTAATGTTTTTTCAGCAGAAAAAACACAAATTGATCAATAAAATTCTACCCTTTATTCATGTTCTTGTTCAACCCTTACCCTCAGAGGAACTGTAATTATTTATTGTCCATAAATCATTTTCCCATTGTGTTGCATTGTTTTATTTCCCTTGTTGCCAATTCTGGTAATTGAGAAATCTTTCTAATTGTTACAAGTGTGGAAATTTCACAAGGTCTTCAATATTAAAAGCTTGATTTTTTTGTCTTTATCTATGATATTATTTCTCCCCTCCATGTCATTTTGATTACCATTGGGTTGTTGGAATTTAGGTTTTGGATACACCTTATTACCTTCAAGTTCATTTTTATTAAAACAAGTTTTTTTTTTCCTGTCCATAATTTATTGTGTGAGGGATTCACCTTGTTCAAATATGGCTTCAAAATCTAATTTTCAACATTAAATAATAATCATTTTAATACTTAAATTATGCATAGTAAATTTAGTCTAGAAATGATCCATTTCCTTAAAATTATATTTAATCAACAGGGCCATTAAATCACAGCCATGCCTGTAAAACATGGTGACATGGTCAGAGTATAGTTCAGATCCTTTTGTTAAGTTATTACAGTATTTTCAAGTTTCCCAGTGATAGACAAACTATCCTGCTTCAAATTAGAGCTCACACACTACCTGAAACAATCCTGGACATGCTCAGATCCACGCTAACAATTTCACCCATGACCTTACACTCTCCCCGATCTTCTCAAATCCTTCAACCTCCTTAATCAAGATAACAACTATCCCTTTATTCATTTCACTTCACACACTGAATATCACCTCCCCATTCTCTCCTTCTCTTTCCCTCTATGACCTAATATATTTGACAATTAAACCAACAACTCAAATCTCCTTTCAGTCTCTTTTACCTAATCTATACTCTTTCTTTCAAGAACTTCTATTCAATATCCCTCACCTTATTTTTCTCTCTCTGAAACTTCTATAACATTATCAATAACTCTCATGCTTAATACCCAAACATATATTTGTCTGTCACTTACATTAATACTTTCTGTCCATCAATTAATGTCTTATCTTAATGAAAAGATCATAGCTGCTTGTATAAAATCTGTTATAGGTAACTACTTTCCATATCAAATGTACTGAAAGAACATGTCCTGTATGAATGTGTATACAACCCTTTCTATCTACCCTGTGTTTTACTGTAACTCATGAATCTAAATGTTATTTACTCTGTACAATTGTGCTGAAATCTAATATTGTTCTTAAAAATGAAACAGTTAACTGCAAGTTTATGTAATGGAGCTTTTCTCCCTGAGTCTCCACTGAAAATAGATTATGCCCAGTTGGACTTTGCAGTTAACAAAGACAATAAATAAACAAATACATATTTTTAATCTGTTAACCAGGTAAGCCCAGTGAAAATAATAGTTGCTTTTTAAGGGGGTCCTGAGAGCACTCTCTGGTTGAGTAACTTGCCCAGAGTTGCACAGAAAGCATGTGGAATCATAAGAAATCGAACCCTATATCCTTGACTACAGGAAGCAGCTCGTTAACAGTTCAGAGCCTTAATCTTCTTTGCTAAGTACCAGCCAATTAACATCTACATCATTGTATGGGTTGTAAATTGGCTCTCAGATCAACTGCAGGAAGTAAGAATTAGAGGTACCCCCCCCCCCCCATCTACAAGACTAATTGTTACTGGAGTGCTGCAGAGCTCTTTACTTGGTCCCTTCCTCTTTGGAATCTACTTTTCTGATATGAACACAGACATGCAAGGCTTGTGGTTGATGAAATTTGAGGGTGACTGCAAACTGGATGCCTTGACTGATTCTTCTATTGCCCCAAGCAGGGCTGCATGGAGCAGTACTTGGAGCCCTAACTATGGCCATAGACTTAACACAAAAAATGTACTGTGGGTACGTAAGGGAAACAAATCTATCCCACTGCTTCTAATCTAAATAAAGCCCTCATTAAGGTGTGCAACAGCAAATTGTCATATAACCCTGATTATCAGTTTTAATAAAGACATGTTTAACATTGTCCAATTAATAATCAATGATATACCATCCAGATGCACAGATACCATAGCCCCCTGTATTCATTCCCTATTATGCTGATCATTGTATATAAATTATCATTGACAGCTATCACTCCAGACACATAAGCCAACTTGTAAGACCTCAACATTTTCAAACCTAGAGAATCAATGAGCTTGGCTCCCTTAGTTACCCAGAAGTAATAACCTTCTTACCTTTTTCCATTTTGTATGTACTTCTGTGTGGAGATCTCAGCCCTGCCTTCAGAACTATGGAAGATCCAGTTTTGCTGGTCCTTCTCCACCTCAGAAACACTGGTAATGTTAAAGGGACAATCCCAGAGTCTAAAAATCTAACCTGAAGAAAGTTGTCCTGATACCTCCCAGTTGTCACCACCCACTTTTACCACATCATCATCAACCCTGCTCCTGGTTTCAATTTACTTTATGCATGCCTGTTTTCGTTCTCTCTTGCGAAAACAATTAACAACATCCAGTTCCTGTCAAAGTTTTCAGTCCCCGATCACTGGGAAACAAAAAAGATATTAGATTTGTGTGTGTGTGTGTTTGTGGTGGGGGTGGTTGGAAAGACTCTCAGTGTTTGCTTTTTATGAACTCATCAAAAAGCTTATCTTAATTGTGCAGCACTTTATTTCCTTTATTATTATTTTTTTGCATAACATAACTTTGAGCAGTATAGCCAAAAGAGTACAATTTAGAGAATTTGTACTAAACCTTAGCAGTCTATTGACATATGCCCCTTACTCTGTAGTAAAGCAGTCTCAGAATTAGTATGTAAAACTATCACGTTGCCATACTGTACAGCCCCCATTGTAACAGTAAGTTTTGGACTTCATTGTATAAAATGAATCTATTGCTTGTGTCACACATATGTTTTTATTTATTTATTTATTTATTTTTACAGCAGGTCAGAAGACCATTACACTTAACTAGTATTCAGAGATCAAAGAAACAAAACATGAAAAACAAGAAGACTGCTTCCACTACTGTTCAAAACTTGCATTATTCTGATGCTTTCTACAGAGCAGGTGGCATTCATTAATAACATCACAGACTTAGCTAGCATTCAAAAATCCACATGAAATAAAATCTAAAATGAAATTAACAGAAAACTGTGTTAACATTTTAGCTTTGCATTGCTCATATGCTTTCCTGCAAGGTAGTAGCAAGAGAGGTCATAAAATTCCCGAATGGCTACTTTTCTCTGAGGATAAAAAGCATAGGTGAAACTAATGAATGGCTCGATATGAGCTGTTGTGAGTGCAATGCAATGTGAGATGGAATTTGACTAAGACCATTGAAACTTTGTGTAAGAACCTCTCCCCAACCCCTGCAGCCAAAGCTGGGACATGTTCAAAAAGCTAGATTGAAAATGTAAGCAAAGACCAGAATCAAAATAAAAAATCCCTACGACTGTCCACTTAAAAACACCTGCGCCAAAGTTCTAACCTTACATTGTATCATAAACAGGACTCTTAGAGCAATAGAGTTATTGCCCAGAGGATTTCCTACCTGTGGAACAAATGTCCTTTAAACATACAACACTTTGAAATTGTTCAAGATAAGTCTTGATGAATAGATGGGTTCATATAAATGTATTCACAAAGATTAGCAGTATAACTCTTATCAAAAAGGGAGGTACATAGCCAGGGAATTGTTATGGCTAGGCTTGTATAGGCCCTAGGGCCAATAGCCTAGCACCAACCTATGAACATATGAAATCTGTTGGCAATGCTACCTAAGGTACATGGGTAGGCTCTGTTTGGTCACTCAGACTGGATCTATGTGAAAAGAAGGAACGGACAAATTGTTTAAACCTATATAGTCGGGACCATATGACTGATAACTCAGTCTGTCGAAAAAAAATTTTCAAAGCCAAACAACACCCACATATAACAAAAACAGTGCTTTTAAAGGGGAGCAAGCCCCCTGCACCCCCATACCCCCTGTTTTTCTCCCCAGGCCTCCGCTGAAAATGGGCTCACTAAGGCCCAGTGGACCATCCCAGTAAACAAATGCAAATAAATAAATAAATATACCAACTCAGAGATCACACTACAGTGGGGAAAAGAGAAAATTTCCTGATCCCTACCTTAACACAATCTCAGTCAGAAAGTTTTGATGGACTGAATTGATAATCATATGGTCTTGACCATATGGGTTTCAACAATTTGTCAGTTGGATCTTTTGACATACACACATTCAGATCACCTAGCTAGTACTAAACTATAAACTTATTAGTAGTTATTTAGTAGAGTTAAGAAATGTTTATTGCCTTATACATCTGAGGATGACAGTATCAATGACAATGTTCCCATATCCTGGAGGGTCTTTTTCAGATTATGCATATAATTCGCAAATATAAAACAAAAAAATGCATCAATTTATTTCAGTTGTGACAAAACATAATATTATCAAAGCAGCCAAAGAACACAGCTCAATCTGATTACTTGAAAGCAATTACTCCTTATTACAATGTAATAATTTGGATATCTATTTGTCCTGAAGATGACTTGAGTTCAAGTTGTAATCTGAGTCCTGCAGACTGTAGTCAGGGAGAGAGCACAAAGAGGGAGATAGATAGCTGGTTCAGCTCTACCAAATTGTGGAAGACTGAGCTGTGGTGAAACACCTTTTTTCTTTGAGATCACTGGAGATGTTGTGAGGGGGACCTGGGCAAATTTATTACAAAAACAAAACAAAAAAAATAGTGTAGGCTACACTGTGGCTTGAGAGAGTTAATATGTATGGCAAAACCAAGCATGAGAATAAATCTCTCCTGTCTGCATTTAAATAACTTCATGTGTATGGCATGGTCCTTGGCTCTAGATGATTGCCACTGTTGAAGTGACACCCCAATGCTATGCTTAAAAATGGGAAAAGGGGTTGTGTATGTATGGATGTGCATGGCATCAGGCAGGTAAAAAAAACTGGTACAAATAGCAGAAGGATTCTATCATCACTGTAATAGCTGTACATGCTTAATGGGATCAAAAACATGGTAGGCATATGAAGTACTTAGGTTTTGCAACCTTAATTGCACCGCCTTTGTATGCATTTATTTTGGATATGAGTGCTTGAAACTATAGAATTCATTGCACAGTCTCCCTGCAAACATACGTCAAAGCTGACAGTTAAAATATACATGTGCTCTTTAAACCTGCATTTGAGCCTGAACAGTTTACAAGCAAACACACCCCAAACTATGTAAGGGCTTCAATCCATAACTATGAGGTCAGTCATCATGAAAAAAAAGGAACAGCAGTATTAGTACAGACTGAAAAAACTCTCTTTTTCTCTGAAAGGCTGTAATCTTGAAGAAATAAAAAGCATAAACTCATACGCCAACATATCACACCTGAACAGAGCAAGCAACAGGTGAACTATTTAATTTACTTGTTACAGTCTACATAAATTTGTTAGAAATGTTTAGATTTGTCATGAATGCATATAGTATACTTTTTCTGTAAATTGTCACTTAAATAGTACCTTACTATATGCATAAGGTTTAAAATGAGGAGACTGTCTAGTTTAACAATAACCCATGACTGAGTGAGGGTAATGCTTGCTTTATCCACAGTTGGTGTGGTTTGGTCAGGAGGATGAAATTTGAAAAACAAGCAAACCTAACCATGGGTAAACCAAACATTGCCCATACCCAGACAAGGATTACTTCTGTTATAAAGTTCTACTTGTTTTTTTTTTGTTTGTTTTTTTGTTATGATATTCTCCCACTCTATTTTGCAGAAAATACTTTTTTGCACTGTTTGTTTTGTCATGTGTAGGGGAATGGTAAAATACATGCGCATTCAGAGTGCTTTGCTTTTTTAATATTTTTATTTGTAATTTAAGTTATACTTATTGCCTTACATTATGACAACAACTTAGTCCTTAAAGAAGCAGACATAGTATACTAGATTTGTACTTACACAATGACAATGTAGGCTAAACATCTGCATACAAATCCACATCAGGTTGTCAAAACCACGCACACAACATCCACCTCACATAGTATAATACACACACACACACACACACACACACACACACACACACACACACACACACACACACACACACACACACACACACATAGACTAACGTATGCCAAAACACTTAAAAGCAGTCTTCCTAAACAACAAAAATCACTTACCTCATCTATTGTCAAAGCTATGCCTCAGCAAACCCATAGGCACTCAGAAAAAACAACACCTAACACGCACATACTGTCACTCTCAGTGGAGCCCTAAACAATAAGCCCCCTCCTAAGGCAAGCTAACACACTTTCCCAGGACTCACATCATAGGGTACTCCTTTGTAATATATACTGATGCCTCCTCTAACCAGACTGTACAAGGAGAAGATAACTATTAGTTGCTGATCTGGAGCCAGAAAATGCCAAATCATGCATATACTCATGTCATTACACCACAAGTACCAGTAGGATTCAGTCATAGTCCATGTAGGCATATATTACCTGAGATGTACTTCCCTGGACTATATGAAGAGAGACATTATGGAGCTTTCAGACTATGTGTCTCAGGCTGGTATGAGCCTAGCATTAAGCAGCATATTACCATAACCGAGGATGATGCCACAAATATGAGCAAAAATTATTGATTTCAACAACTGCCTGTCTTTCTGGTGTCATTCTAAGGGGATTCAATATTTGTCAACTTGGGAGGACATGGTTAACAGACCATGTTGCTTTTCAAGGATAATCTGTACCTATGCCTTCTAGGCTTTCAAATACTGGATAAAACTTTAATCACCCCCACAGTGCCATTTTTAGGTGATGCCAAAGTGACAAACCTACTAACGTAAAAAAATCAACTCAACTGAACCTCAATGTGTTAGTGCTCAATGCCAGGAACCTAAACAAAAAACTACACTTCCTCCAAGCCCTCTTCACTTCTGTAGAGTTACCAAGACATGGTTTAAAAGGGGCAGAGAGTACCCCGACAGTGAAAGGTTTCAGTGTCTTCCACACTTTTAGACCAGTAGATGCATAAAAAAGGGCTAAAGGAGATGTGTCTCAGTAGAGATCAATAACAAGCATACCTCTAGGGTGGTCAAACAGGATGATGTCCTGGAGTTACTTCATGTACAGATCATCATAGACAAAAATCCCATGCCATATCCTAGCCAGTTATAAGTGACCCGCTATGTCCCAAGAAGCTCACAATGCATACGTGGACCTACTGGAGACACTTGCCATCCAACCTAATGCCTTACTCATGGGAAAATGTTATTACCCTTCTATGGACTGGGGATCCTACACAGCCTCAAATCTATGGGCTCAGAGATCCCTAGACTTTGTAAATACAAACACCCTTGACCAAATAGGTGCATAGGTTCATAGGTTCATAGGTTCATACTAGGCTATCTGCCCGAGGGCATTTACAAGCCTAGCCCATCGTTTTGTGGCTTACGCCACCCCTTTAGTATGGGGAACTATACCCATTATTTTGCTGTGCCTCTGTCGAGCAGTGACACTGAGGTAATCCCTGGGGTATATCTGCGATCTCCCATCCATTGGTCAAGATTTCTCTTGAACAAGGCCAGCGAGGTGCTCTGCCTCACATGTACCGGGATTTTGTTCCACAGCATAGGGAGTCTTTGGGTGATGAATCTATCCCTCCAGCACGTCCTATTAATAGCTGTGTCGAGGTTTAAGTCTCCTGCCCTTGTGGCTCTGATGGATCTAGATTTTTTTGAGGTGAAGCATATTCATCAAATCTGGGTTTGACATGGCCTTGTATGTTAGGCAAAGGTCACCTCTGAGCAAGCGGTGTTTACTGAATAGAGCTGGAGTTCTTTCAGTCGGGCAGCATAGGACAGATTTTGAGACCCTTTATCCTTTTGGTGAGGAACTTTTGTGGCCTCTCCAGCTGCTGCAAGTGTCGGGTCAGATACATTCCGAATGGGGCATTGTACTCAATCATTGGTCTGATGAGTGATGAGTAAAGGGAGACTATGACCTCCCTTGATCTAGATGAGAATCCCTTCATGATAAGGTGGGCAATGTAGAAGGTCTTCCTAACTACTTTAGCTACATGGGTGTCGAATGACAGACTACTATCAACTTGGGTCCCCAGGTCCCTGATAACTTCTTCTGTGCTCAGTGGATTGCCACCTATTTGGTAGCTAGGGGTAACCTTGTTTTTCCCGAAGGGTATGACTATGCATTTTTTGGCATTTAACTTTAGGCCGTGGCTCTGGCACCAGTTATCCATTTCTGTGAGACCCTTCTGAAGGATATCTGTGTCAGATGTGTTTTCTACTATGGCGCCCAGTTTGCAGTCTTCTGCAAACTTTGTCAGCCATAACCCTCCTGTGTTTGCTTGTACTTCGGAAAAGTAGATGCCAAACAAGAGTGGGCCCAGGACTGAGCCCTGTGGGACACCACTTGTGACAGGCTTTGAGTCTCACATGGCGCCAGCACTCTGACCCTGTGGGTTCTGTCACTCAGCCAGTTTGCAACCCATCTTGTGATGTATGGGTTGACATTTAAGCTGATGAGTTTTTCAATGATACCCGAGTGGGGTATTGTATCGAAGGTCTTAGCCAGATCGAGGTAGGCTGTATGGACTGCCTTTCCCTCATCAATGGCTTTGGTGACTGTTTCGAAAAAGTCAACCAAGTTTAAAAGGCATGATCTGCCTTTGACAAAGCCAAACTGGGTTGGATCCAAAGTCTGCAAATTCCCTATGTCTTTATTTATGAGGTCCATTATGATCCTCTCCATGGCTTTGCAGATAAGGCCTGTCAAGCTAATGGGCCGGTAATTTCCAGGGTCGGTGGAGGCACCGCCTTTGTGAAGTGGGACCACAGTTGCAGTGCGCCACCCCCTGGCAATGATCCAGAGGTAAGACTTTGATTAAATAGCTGTCCTAGCTGTGGGTTTAATTCCTCATTGAGTTCGTGGAGCACACAGCCGGGGACACCATCAGGTCCCATGGATGCTGTGTTTTTTTGCTTTGGAGAGAGCAGTTCTCACTTGGGCGCTGGAGATGTTTGGGGGCTGCAATCGCTTTGGTATAGATATCTCTCCTTTTGGGGAGTTTGCACTGAACCTGTCAGCCAGTATGTTGGCAATGTCTGTAGGATCAGTAATCTTCACATCATTTTGAACTAGCTCTGAGCATATCTGGGAGTTTCCTCCCAGGTTTCTAACATAGCTAAAGAAGGCCTTATGATTGTCTTTTGAGTCTTTAGCTATTTTTCTCTCGAATTTGCTTTGGATGATTTTATGAGAGCTCTTATGTTTTTACTTATAGTGAGCAAGGGTGTCTTACCTTTTAAGGATTTTGCTCTATCTTGTAGTAGCTTCCTCCTTTTGTTGTAGAGTTTGTTTATGGCTGGGGTCCACCAGACTGGACGCTTGCCTTTGGTACAAAGAGTCTTTGTTTTGCTTGGGATTGCCTTATCCATGCAGTCCTGCAGGTGCTGGTAGAAGGCATTTGTAAGTGATTCAGCGGCTTGAGTACTGTTTTCCGCCGGCTCGGGCGCCTTAAAGGAGACCACACTAGTCTTTAGAAGTGTGAAGTCGGCTTTTGAGAAGTTCTTTACTGTGGTCTTTTTTATTTCAGGTGGGGTGGGATGAGGACCTCCAGCGAGATTAGTTTGTGATCTGATCTCACCAGTGAGGGGTATACTTCCGGTGTTGAACATTGTGCTCCCATGTTCGTGATGATGAGATCAAGTATGTTATCTCCTCTTGTGGGGATGGTGACTAGTTGTTCCATGGCATTTGAGTTTATGAATTCCAGGAACTTTTGGGCTAGGGTGTTTGGCTTGAGTAGTGTTCCCAGTCTATATTAGGGTAATTGAAGTCACCTAGTATGATGGTGTTTGGTGATACATTTATCCCCTCTAGTGTTTTCAGGAAGGCCATGTGAGGTTCCTGAGTTTGTGAGGGTGGCCTGTAACATGCTACAATTTGCAGAGCAGTCTTGCCTATGGTTAATTGCACCTGGATGGTCTCCGATGCATCGTGCGTTGCCACCAGTCTTGAGGTGTGGGTGTCCTTGATGAATATGGATACCCCTCCTTTCTTGGTATTGTCCGGATTTTGGGGCCGGAACGCATGATATGAGGTAAAACCTGATAGCGCTGGGGTGCTCTCAGGAGCCTTGAACCAGGTTTCTGTCACAGCACAGACATCAATGTTCTCCATACTGAGAAGGGCCTCGAGTGCGTGCATTTTGAGATTTAGACTTCTGGCATTGAGCAGCATTACCCTTAGTTTTTTCCTTTTTGTGATCTAGGGTGGTAGGTTTAGAATTTGAGCCTTGCCTAAAAAGGCACTATGGGGAGGCAAGAGCCTTTGCCAATATCCGAATCCCAGGGTGACAGGTGCAAGCCGTCCCTTGAAGCAGCGTGGCTTGTCCAGCATGTCATCCCAGGCAGACAGACACTGGATCCCCTTTGAATGACACCAGTGTTTAAGCCAATTGTTAAAGCTGATCATCTTATCTCTGTATTGTGGCATCATTCTTGGTGAAGGTAGGATACTGCTCAAGGTCAGGGTCATACCTGCCTGGGCTACATAATCAGAGAGCTCCTCAATGTCTCTTTTCATGTAGTCCAAGGAGGTGCGTCTCAGGTCGTTTACACCAGCGTGGACAATGACTGAGTCATATTTGTACCTGCTGTTGAGAGACCTGAGTGCTTGCGTTATGTGGCGGATTCTAGCGCCCGACAGGCAGCTTACTGTGACCTTCTCCTTACTCAGTCTGGTGAGCGGGATGTCAGTGTGTCTGACTATGGAGTCACCAATGACTAGTGTGTCTGGCATTGTGTTTGGCCTTAAGGGCTGTGACTGTTTGACACTCTGACTGTGAGGTCTATGTGTTGCAGGTGTTGTGTTCTGAGGTGGTGGTTGTTTGGGTGTCTGCTTTGGTGGCCTCTGCTGTTTTGGTAGATTTTTGATCAGAGCCTCCGAGTATGTCTTTGTGTGTTTATGTGTATGATTTGAGGTTGTAATGGTACTATGTGAGACTGGGTCTATAGTGTGTGTGGTAACCTTCTCCTCCTGACTGGTCTTGCCAGTCCTATGTTGAGAGAGCTCAGCCTCCAGTTTGGCCGTATAGTTGCATCTCGCATGTATTTGTGTTTTGTGGGAGGAGGAGAGGGTTGTCTGTGTACATGAGGCAATTGTAACATTGCCTCAATATTCCCAGGTTCACCAGCTGAGCAGGAGAGGACACTAGCAACTGATCCCTCGACATGCTAGAAGGAATAGACAAAAAACTTTAAAAAGATTCGGGGACGTGGGTGACCGAGAAATGGGGGTTGCCTTTTGGGGTACTATCTATGACAAGAGTGCCGTATCAAGGTAATAAGTACTGTAGGAGCAAGTGCTAGGTTTAACAGATAGAGAATAGTCTACTTGGAGTCAAGTAGAGATGACCTTTTTAGTTATAGGATACGCTGATTAGATCAGTAGTATAGTTCGAGGAAGGTAGTTTTAAGGGAAAATTTGAAGAGTGGACTTTAGGTAGCCCGAATAGTTTAAACCTGCTTAACCGGTGCTGCTCTAGTGTGCAACCGTGGCAGCTCCGCGCTAAATTGCGCTAATGCACGCTAAAGCGTGCTTTATAGCAGGGGGATGGAAAAGACAGGAAATGACCCAAAATGGCCAATAAACTACAAGTTACTGCCTTAAACCACTCCTCTGAGGACAAACAGGCAGCTCAGTACTCCCTACTCCCACTAGTGAGTAAAGAAACTACCCCTTGACCAAACAAGGAAAATGGAGAAAAATAATGAATACATCCACTTAGAGAATCCAACATACTGGACCTTGTGCTTACAAATATGAGAGAATTCTGTACCCCCCCCCCCCCCCATGTCTCATCCTCCCTGGTAAGGTCCAACCATAAAGCTGTCTCCTTTGAAATCAAAATAAACTCCATAATCCTATTACCACCAGTAACAGTAAGGAACTATTCCAAGGAAATTACTTTTTATTAAGTGACAGATTGTCAAAATTCAAAGCCCCTCCAAACCCAGAGCACAACAACCTATGCTGAATTGCTCTCAGAAACTCTGTACAACCATGTCAATGACTGAATAGTAGCTGCTGTACCTACTAGATGTAAGCTCAGGACCAACCCAAGAAACAAACCACCCTGTTGGCATCTCAAATTAAACAGGATATACAACAAAAGGAAAAAATATGACAACAATCAGAAAGGATAATTCCCATAAAATAGAAACTCTCTCATTAAAGTAAATTGGCAACTAAGATGCTTAAATTGATCAAGGAAAGCCAACATTTATGTTACAATAGCCTCCTAGGTGAAAGATAACCATAAGGTCTTCTACAGCTATGTTAGAAACTTCAAGGGCAGCACACAGCAATGTGCTGAACTGGAGGTTAATAGTACCATATTCAATGAGCCTGGTGATACAGCAAACCTTTCAGTGGACACATTCAGTTCCTGCTCTAACCCCCTCTCACCCTCAACCACCCCCTCAAAATATCCTCAAACAAAACCTCTCCAGCTATAAGTAGGGAGCAGGTATTGGCTGCACTCACAAAAGCCAAGAACACAGCCTCAGTGATCCCCAGTAACATACCACGATGCTTCATGAATAGTCTAAAATATGACTTATTAACTATAGTCTTAAACCAGGTTTTGTGCCATGTGAATGGAGGACTGCAATGGTCATCCACCTTTATAAGTGATGAACTTCAAAAGCTAATAGAAACTACAGACTCATTAGTGTGACTAGTCTTTTATTTTTGCAAACCCAAGGAAAGAATTATCATGGAAATTATCAACAAAGACAAATGGAGACCTCCAGATAATGGATCTTGTCCAGTTTGGCTTTGTCAAAGGAAGGTCATACTTACTGAATCTGGTGGACTTCTTTGAAAAGGCCTCCAATGCAATGGATGAGGGGAAATGGTGTATACAGCCTACCTAGATCTGCCTAAAGCATTTGATACAATACCCCACTCGGGTATTGTCAATAAACTTATGGAACTAGGTATATACCCTTTATAACACACTGAGTAGCTAGCTGACTTAATGATAGGACCCAAGAGGTTAGAATCAGTGAAGCCTTCTCCACAAAGAGGCCACTCACCAGTGGTGTACCCCAAAGCTCTGTTCTGGGGCCACTCCTCTTTGGCATCTACTTCTTGAATGTCAAAGCCAATGTCAAAAGCCTTTTCCTGACCAAGTTCACAGATGATTTCAAACTAGGAGCAGTCATTGAATTCCCCCAAGATAAGAACATCCTTTAGGAAGGTCTGATGCAGACAAATGCACAGTGGAAAATCCATGGCTCAAAACGCATTACCAAGAAATGCATTATAGTACTTTTTGGAAAGGTTACCACCCAGGGTAACTACATCATCAAAAAAAAAAAAAAAACTTAAAAGTTGATTCACTAGTCAGGAATCTGGGAACTCATGTAGATGGTTCATAGGTTCATAGGTTCATAGGTTCATAGGTTCATACTAGGCTATCTGCCCTAGGGCATTTATAAGCCTAGCCAGAGTATGTTTGGCTTTCGCCACCCATTTTAAATTAATTTTGCTATGCCCTTTTTCGAGGTTAGTATACTGCGCCTCTGTCTAACAGTGACACAGAAGTGATACCCGGGGTAAACCTACGATCTCCCATCCACTCATCAAGATTCCTCTTGAAAAGAGTCAATGAAGGACTCTGCCTAACCTGGACTGGGATTTTATTCCAGAGTGAAGGGAGCCTCTGGGTTATGAATCTGTCACTCCAGCATGTCCTATTTATTTCAGTGCTGAGGTTCAAGTCTCGAGCATGTAGCTCGATGGGATTTGGATTTTTTGAGGTGCAGCATGTCCCTAAATTTCGGGTTGGACATGGCCTTATACGTCAGGCACAGGTCACCTCTGAGCAGGCGGTATGCCACTGAGTAGAGCTGGAGTTTCTTTAACTGGGCAGCATATGGCATCTGTTTGAGCCCTTTGATCCTCTTGTTGAGGTACTTTTGGGGTCTTTCCAGTTGCTGCAGGTGTTTGGTAAGGTACATCCCAAAAGGGGCATTGTACTCAATTATGGGCCTGATGAGGGATGAGTAAAGAGGCACGATGACCTCCCTAATCTAGATGTGAATCCTTCATGATTAGGTGGGCTATATAAAATGTTTTTCTAACCACTTTGGCCACGTGGTTGTCAAATGAGAGATTGCTATCAACTTGGGTCCCCAGGTCCCTAATTACTTCTTCTGTACTTAATGGATTACCACCTATGTGATAATTTGTGGGCACTTTGTTTTGCCAAAGGGGATGACTATACACTTTTGGCATTTAGCTTGAGGCCATGGCTCTGGCACCAGTTGTCTGTTTCTATGAGGCCCTTTTGGAGGATGCTTGTGTCGGCTGGAGAGTCGATTATGGCGCCCAGTTTGCAGTCATCTGCGAACTTGGTCAGCCACAGTCCTTCCGTGTTGGCCTGTACCTCCGAGAAATATATACCAAACAAGAGAGGTCCCAGGACTGAGCCTTGTGGGACGCCACTTGTAACTGGTTTGGAGTCTGACATGGCTCCAGCAATTCTAACCATGTGGGTTCTGTCCTTGAGCCAGTTTGCAACCCATCTAGTGACATAGGGGTTTATAATTAAACTGGTGAGCTTATCTATAATGCCCGAGTGGGGTATTGTATCGAAGGCTTTTGCGAGGTCCAGATAGGCTGTGTGGACCACCTTCCCTTTGTCAATGGCCTTGGTGACTGTTTCAAAGAAGCCAACCAGGTTTAAGAGGCAGGATCTGCCCTTAACAAAGCCAAACTGGGTAGGATCCAGTGTCTGTAGGTCCCCAATATCTTTATTTATGAGGTCCATGATGATCCTTTCCATAGCTTTGCAGACCAAGCTAGTCAGGCTTATGGGGCGATAGTTTCCAGGGTCCATTGAGGCACCACCTTTGTGGAGAGGGACCACTGTTGCTGTACGCCACTCTTTGGGTACATATCCTGTAGTAAGGCTGAGATTGAACAGTAGTTTTATGTTTGGGTTTAGCTCTTCTTGGAGTTCATGTAGGACGCAGCCTGGGACACCATCTGGTCCCATTGATGCTGTGTTTTTTTGCTTTGGAGAGGGCGGCTCCCACCTGAGCATCTGAGATGCCGGGGGGGGGGGGGCAGCACTCTGCTGGGATAGATATTTGCCCTTTGGTGGGAGGGGAGAAGTTTGCGCTGAACCTGTCAGCTAGGATGTTGGCAATGTCTGTGGGTTCAGTGTATTTTTGTCATTTTAGTCTAATTCTGAGCATATCTGGGAATTCCTACCCAGGTTCCTAACATAACTAAAGAAAGCCTTGTGATTATCCTTAGTGTCCTGTGCAATTTTTCTCTCGAAGCTGGCCTTTGACGATTTTATGAGTGCCCTTAGTTTTTTGCTAATACTGATCAGAGATGCCCTCCCTTTTTGGGATTTTGCTCTATCGTGTAGTAGCTTCCTCCTTCTATTGTATAGTTTGTTTATGGCTGGGGTCCACCAGACAGGTCGTCTGCCTTTGGAGGATTGGGTCTTGGTTTTATTTGGGATTGCATGATCCATGCAGTCCTGAAGGTGTTCATAGAATGCATTTATAAAGGATTCTGTGGTCTGGGCCGTATTTTCCACAGGCTTTGAAGGATTCCACCTCAGTTTTGAGGAGTGTGAAATTTGCTTTAGAGAAGTTTTTCACTGTGGTTTTCTGGGCAGGGGGTGGGGACGGGATGTGAATATCCAGTGAGATCAGTTTATGGTCTGATCTTACCAGTGAGGGATACACTTCTGGTCTGGAGCATAGAGTCCCCATGTTGGTGATGATCAGGTCCAGTATGTTTTCCCCTCTTGTGGGAGTGGTAACAAGTTGTTCCATAGCATTTGAGTTTATGAATTCTAGGAACCTTTGGGCAAGGGTGTTGGAGCTAGAGTAATGCTCCCAATCTATGTTTGGGTAGTTGAAGTCGCCCAATATAATGGTGTTCGGAGAGACCTTCATATTTTCCAGTGTTCTCAGGAAGGCCGAGTGGGGTTCCTGGGTTTGGGAGGGTGGTCTGTAGCAGGCTATATACTGGAAGGCAGTTTTACCCACTGTTAGTTGCACATGGATAGTCTCTGATGCTTCGTGCTTTGCCACCAACCTGGAGGTGTGGGTATCTTTGATGAATATCAATACTCCCCCTCCTTTTGTGGTTCGGTCCAAGTTTTGGGGCCGAAAAGCATGGTATGAGGTATAACCTGGTAGTGCTGGGGTGCTCTCGGAGCCCTGAACCAGGTTTCTGTTACTGCACAGATATCGATGTTCTCCAAGCTAAGGAGAGTTTCGAGCGTGCATCTTGTGGTTTAGATTTCTAGCGTTGAGTAGCATTACTCTTAGTTTCTTATCCCTTGTGATACCTATGGAGGTGGGTTTGTCTTTTGAGCCTTGCCTAAAAAAGGCACTATGGGGGTAGCAAGAGCCTTTGCCAATATCTGAAAGCCCAGGGGGTGACAGGTGCAAGCCGTCCCTAGCAAAGCATCGTGGCTTGTCGTGCATATCATCCCAAGCTGACAGGCATTGGATCCCCTTTGAATGACACCAATACTTAAGCCAATTGTTGAAATTGATCATCTTGTCTTCATACTGTGGCATCATTCTTGGTGAGGGTAAGATGCTACTCAAGGTCAGGGTCATACCAGCCTGGGCTACATGCTCAGAGAGCTCCTCTATGTCTCTTTTCATGTAGTCCTGGGAGGTACGTCTCAGGTCATTCACACCAGCATGGACAATGACTGAGTCATATTTGTACTTACCTTGGAGTGACCTGAGTGCTTGTGTTATGTGGTGGATCCTAGCGCCAGACAGGCTGCTCACCATGACCTTCTCCTTGTTCAACCTGGTGAGCGGGACGTCAGTGTGCCTGACGATAGAGTCACCTATTACAAGTGTATCAGGTGTGTTGTTTAGCCTTAAGGGCTGTGACTGTTCGGCACACTGGCTTTGTGAGATATGTGTTGCACGTGTTTTTTTGGGGGGTAGCGGTTGCTTGGGTGTCTGCTTTGGAGGTCTCTGCTGCTTAGGCAGATCTTTATTTAGAGCCTCCAAGTATGTTTTTGTGTGATTATGTGTTTGGTTTGCTGTCGTGGTACTTCTATGTGAGACTGGAATTGTAGTGAGTGTGGTTTCCTTCTCCTCCTGACTGGTTTTGCCAGTACTGAGTTGAGAGAGCTTAGCCTCCAGTTTGGCTATATGGTTGCATCTCTCACATGTGTTGGAATTTGTTGGGAGGAGGAGAGGGTTGTCTGTGTACATGAGGCAGTTGTAACATTGCCTCAAGATTCCCATATTCACCAGCTGGACCAGAGAGGAGATTGACAACTGACCTTTGGACATGCTAGAATAATATTGGGAATTCCTTTATAATTGAAAACAAGGGCCAATGGGGAGCGAGGGTGTAGTGCTTTTAATTTTTAGTGCTGACTTATAATTGCTTTAGTGAGCAAATGCCAGGTAACAAGTGCAATGTGTTACAGGTAACTTAAATGCAAAAACGACAAACAGTAACTTTCTTTCAAGCGAAGCAAGGAAATAAGTACAGTAAGCAATGCAGATATCACTAGGGATCCACAGAAGCGCTGACAAGCCGCGTTTTAGGTGGAATTAGCGTTCCAGGGAAATAACAAGCATACAAACAAAGCTAGATTCAGCAGGCCTGGATCTAGTCTATGCTACAGCAAACAAGGTATACCAATTTCAGTAAGATACAGTTCAAATATTCAGGCACTATAAACCTTTAACCAGAAATTCCCAGCTCAGAAGGGCAGAGTCCAGCCTCTCCTCCCACAAGAGTGCAGACCACGAACCTTCTTAATGTAAAATAACTGGCCTGAAGCCCAAGTGCTTAAACCAGAGCTAATACACTTTAAGAATAACAGACACTGAGCTCTCAATCAGCAGTTCCCAACTTAGAAGGATGAAAGCTACCTGTCCTGCCACCACAGTGCATGCCACAAACCTTCCTAATGTAGAACAACTGGTCTGAAGCCCAAGTGCTTAATCCCAAAGACTTAGAATGATAGCTACACTTTAACCAAGTTACTACCAAGCAGTAATAAATACAACTGAATATTTTAAATAATGCCTGGATTAGTGCTCAAGTTATACAAACAAAGCTAGATTCAGCAGGCCTGGATCTAGTCTATGCTACAGCAAACAAGGTGTACCAATTTCAGTAAGAAGCAGTTCAGATATACATGCACTATAAGCCTTTAACCAGAAATTCCCAGCTCAGAAGGGCAGAGTCCAGCCTCTCCTCCCACAAGAGTGCAGACCACGAACCCTCTTAATGTAAAATAACTGGCCTGAAAGCCCAAGTGCTTAAACCAGAATTAATACACTTTTAGAATAACAGACACTGAGCCCTCAATCAGCAGTTCCCAACTTAGAAGGATGTAAGCTACCTGTTCTGCCACTACAGTGCAGACCACAAACCCTCTCAATGTAAAACAACTGGTCTGAAGCCCAAGTGTTTAAACTAAAAGGCTTAGAATGAGTTACACCAAGCAGTAATAAATACAATTGAGAACATTTAAGATGACGCAAAAGCAAAATAAAGTAGGAAGAAACACAAGTACAGTAAAAGCAGAAGAAATTTTTTTTTTTTTTTAGAAAAGTAGCAAAAGCAGTAGTAAATACAATTCTCATGCAGTGCAAGCTGACACACTTGAATATGTAGCAATATTCGTCCACACACAGTTTGAAAAAATATAATTAAATTAAAAAGGACTAAAAGCAAGTGCAGAAAGGGTTTATTGGATAGAATGCGGTAAAGAGATGTCCTAGGGGAGTGTCTTAGATCAAATCTACAGTGCGGCGGGCACTGCAAAAGCCACCAAATTTAAACTACAACCAAGAATAGGGAGGGGGGTGGGGGAACAGTTTCAACACAGATGTAAGGAATGTGCAAATTATAAAAAAATATATATACTATTTTCTATAGATTTGCAGAGCAGTAAGACACAGATATCAAGCAGACAATTTGGCCTTTGACCAGCATGTGTCCAAGGTAGTACAAACATCCTTCTAAATTGCTTAATTTATAAGCAAAGGCATGACATCTAGGTCTGGAGAAGTCATCATAACACTGTACTCAGCCTGCCCCCTTTGGTGCAAAACTAGCAATATATATATATATATATATATATATATATATATATATATATATATATATATATATATATTTTTTTTTTTTTCCCAGCAATGCATTACCAATATTCCAGTGCCAAATCATATTCATGCTATAGCAGAGTTCTTAAAACTACCCAACTCTACTCATAATTCTTCCTCCATTTTCTTTCTATTTATTACATTCGGATTCAGGTGCCTAGGCAGTGAGACATTTTCCTGAGGTACATTTGGTCAGAAACACATGACTAAAGTGACATTCAGCTGCAGAGAAATATGACTGCTGCAAATTCCCTATGGGCAAAGAGAAGACTGAGCTGTCTGAAGTATACTATTATGCATTTCCTGGCATTACGTTTTAGTCCATGGCTCTGACACAAGTTATTTGTCTGTGTCAGCCCTTCTTGGAGAATATTAGTGTCAGTGGGGGATTCTATGACTGTTCCTAATTTGCAATCATTTGCAAATCTGGTCAGTTAGAGGACTTTAACATTAACTTTGACATCAGAAAAATAATTGCCAAAAGGAGCAGTCCCAAGACCTATCCCTGAGGGACTCCGCTTGTGACTGGCCTCTTTGCAGAGGCAGACTCTCCAATTCTAACTTCCTGGATCCTGTCTGTGAGCCAGCTAGGTATCCACTGGGTGACATAAGGGTTTAGACCTAACCTCTTAGGTTTGTCAACAATGCATATGTGGAGCATAGTGTCAAATGCCATGGCCAGTTCAAGGTAGGCAGTGTGAACTGTTTTGCCCTCATCTATTGTTTTGGTAACCTTTTCAAAAACATCCACCAGGTTGACTAGGCATGACCTGCCCCTGACAAAAGCAAATTGGTTTGTGTCCAGTGTGTGGAGGTTTCATATATCAAATAGATGGCTGTTTATCAACCTGAAACCCTTTGTGTGATGTTACACAGTTTGGTTTATCAGTCTGTGTATCTATGTGTCTATCTATCTATCTATCTATCTATCTATCTATCTATCTATCTATCTATCTATCTAATTACCTAACTACCTATCATTTGTGATAGTCCCACTACGCAAGTATCCTCTTGTTATATGTGAGTACATTCTCACTTCCCATTTCTAGAGCAGGGGTGTCTGGGAGGATGGTGCTCAAGATGGAAAATCAACTGAAGGGAGTAGAGGTGAATGCCAACTCAAAAAAGGAAAATGTAGCAGTTGAGGATTTGGAAGAAGCTTTTCAGCAAAAGTTGTTCAAGTGAACTGAGGAGAGAAATTTACATTTGCAACCCTCCAATCAGGAGGGTTGGGGGATGATTTACTTCAGAAATTAATTAATCAAAGTGAACCAGAGAATGAGGTATCATGGGGGACATCATGGAAAAAATAAGCAAGAGGATGTAGAAGCAACATTGGAAGGAGGCAGTGGAAAAGCAAAGAAAACATATGCAGAGACAGTAGCAACCATACAAGACAGTACAAGAGATAAGTAAAAAAGAGGACAGTCTAAAAATAAAATTTATAGTAAGACTACAAAGTAAAAGAAGTCAGGAGTTGAGCTGATACAAGGCATAGGACAATGTAATGTTACCTTAGAGTGTGAAAACAGAAGTGGTAAGAGTGTTTTATTTGATTGATAAAGAGACATTATGGAGAAGCTTCTATGTGAATAAGAAGAAAGACAAAAATAATAATCCGTGGAATTAATATGTGATAAAGTGTCTTTTCGGGGAAATAAAAAGAAAATCCATATACAGTTTCGAACTGAGGTGGAAAGAGAGACATTAAAAGAGCATTTTTAAAAATATATGCAAAGCAATAATAGACATTTCAAAAGTTTAGGGGTTTATGGAATGGGATACGGGATTGCAATTTAATTTAAAAAAATGGAAACAGGAAAAATTGTACATATTCCAAGTATTATAAATGTTGACGGTAACAGGGGTGTTATAAAATACTGGTGACAACTAAAGACATGTTTTTTTTTTTCCTGTTAATTGTGACAAAAATAAATGTTATATATGTGTTAAAACAGCATATGGTGTAAAGAAATGTGAACTTGAATGTTATAAATGTAAAAAAATATATGGGGCATTTATGGATGGACTGTAAAGAAAAAAAAATTAAATTAAGTACTGTGAAACACAAGAAGGATGAAGAACAAAACACAAATGATGATGAGACAGAAATGTATGAAACTTTAGAAAAAAGGGAGATACTGAAAAAATAATGAAGGAGAGGAGTTAGACATAGAATCAGAAGTTAGTAATGAAGAAGATATAAGAAGATGGTAAGAAGAACAAACAATTATATTGGTAAAAGAGTAAATGCAAAATAAAATTTAAAGCCATTAATATAAAGGAAAAGAGGAAAGGGAATTGCTAATGATTATTTTTTAAGAAACGAGTGTAAGAATAAGATGATATCTCTTAAATTAAGAAACAGGAATGTAAAAAAGTATGAAAAGTATTACAAGAAGTACAGCAATTTTGGAATAATATAACAAATGTGATGCTGATATCATTATTATGGATGATATAAGATTTTTGCCATATAAAGAAAGATTATAGACACCAGAAATGTGGGATGGGGAAAGAATATGGAGCATAGGAAATGAACAGTGTTTAGGAGCAGTATTATGTAGAAGAGTAGTGAAGATTTTGGATGCTATATTAGCTGAAATGTGAAGATTAACAGTTATAAATGTAAGATGGCAAGTAAAGGTTTATTTAATTATTGCTATATATGCTTATATGATCAGTAAAGAAAGGGAAACTTTAATTAAAGAAATATTGGATTATGTGGTTGTAAAGGTCCTGGTTTGAACAACGAAAGTACGTTTCAGTGAAACGTACATGAGCGAAGTCACTTTTGCGAAAGTGCATTTTATCGAAAATGCACTTTTGCAAAAAAAAAAAAAAAACAACATGCAGTTTGCATGTAGATTTAGTTGTACATCAGCATGTAGAGTTGATTGTACAGCTAAGCAAACTATTGCTTAGATTGCAGTACAACGAGGATAAAAGAATATTCCCTTTTCCCCACTGTAGTGCGATCTTGGTTTGAGAATATTAAAGTGGGGGGGTGTGGGGCACAGCCCCCCACATGGGGGGTGCAGGGTGGCTTGCCCCCCTGTATAAATGTGAGTAATGTTTTATTTGTTTAGGTTTTTTGGAGTGTTATTTTGTTTTGTTTTTCACGAAAGTGCATTTTTGAAAAAATGCACTTTTGCGAAAGTGATTTTGCTAATGTATCTTTCGCTTAAACGTACTTTTGATCTATCAACATAGACCCAGTTGTAAATATGCATATAATAATTTCAGGATATTTCAACTGTAATTTGAAATAGAAAAAAGAAAAAGATGGAAGTAATGAAATGTGGAAAATTGTTTATATGGAAAAAAAATCATGGACTTATAGGAGTGGTATTTTAATATATGAAATTGATTACTTTGTAGTATTAGAAGGAATATGTATAATGAAAGAAAAAACTATTGCAACAAGTTTTTCAGATTGTTTGACAATATGGTTGGAATATATCATAATAAAGAAAATATAAATATAGGAACAGATATAAAAAATAAAGGAAAAGGAATGGAATGAAAAGAAAGAAATTAATCAATTATGGAAGAACCACATTATTGTGAAAACATTTTATGTTAATTTATCAGAATGGTGGATTACATTTAAAAGAAAAGATAAAGATAATTATTTATACTGGTAGAATAAAGTATGAAAGGAAGAAAAGCAGGAATATGTTAAAACTTATTAAGATGTGTTAGATAATTTAGAAAACAACAGCTAAAAAGAAATGTATAAGAATAATTATGAGAAAATTAAGACTATTATATAAATCAATATATTTTTACAAGGTAGAAAGGAAAAATGTAATCTTATCTAAGTAGGATAGCGAAGAATAGTAGTGTGATGACAGAAATGAAAGATAAAGAAGATAAACTAAAGAAAATTCAGCAACAAATTAAGGAAAGTGTAAGGTATGTGGAAGAAATGTTTAATTGTTTAATGAGAAAAAGAGACAAAGTGTAAGAACATGGGAAGTAAGAAAAATTTTCTGAACAAATCAATAGAGAATTTGAAAAAAAGATTACATTATATGAACTGGAAAATGTGTTTAAACAGTTAAATGTAGAATCAGCATCTGGTCCAGATGGTATTGTATTTGAAATGCATTAGAATCTAGAAAAATGGCAAAATGGCAGAAGAAAATACTTATTATATGAATTTAATGAATGGTTAAATGAAGGCTTAAAGCTTGAGGAATAGTGCAGTGGGATATTAAAAGTCATACGGAATAAGGGAGAAAAAGAGGATATAAAAATTGGAGACCAACAGTTTTACATAATACAGACTATGAGACATTTATGAAAATAATACAAAAGCGATTTGAGAATAAGATGCAATGCATAATGAAGGAAAGTGTATATGGTATTAAAGGAAAAGGATGTCAAGAGTTATTAATGACAATAAGAAAAATAACTGATGATATAGTTAGAAAGAAAGAAAGAAGATACAAAACTTATGTTGGTGATATTAACAAATAATTTGATTCAATACAGCATGATATACTGTGAGAAATTACAGATATGTACAATGTTAGCAATTAAATAAAGAAAATATGTATAACAGCATATACAACAATAAAGTGGGAGTCTTAGTGAATGATTGGTTAAGTAAAGAAATAGATGTGAACAATGGTATAAGACAATGGTGTCCTATGAGTAGTATTGTATTTGTTTTAGTTATGAATACAATAGAGAGGTTAATCAAAAAACGAAGAATTTAACGTTTATAATTCAAACAGAAGTTGAAATTCCAGTTGTAATGTCACATGCATGCATGTGATATTATAACAACTAAACATAGAGAAGGGATGAGAGAAGTTATTATCTATTTGGTTGTTTGTTTAAAGGAAAGAGGTATGACTCTTAATAAAGAGAAAAGTAAAGAAATGGGTGACATAATAAAAATAGCAGGTATACAATTTTCCATGAAAGAAATATCTGTTCAAGGGATAATTTTGATAAAGAAGGCAATAGCAAGACATAGGATATAATAATAAAGGAAATAAAAGATATTTGTGTATTATAGAAAATGTACAGAATAGCTTAGAAAAAAAATAAATTTGATCAATTCAGTATTAATAGGTAAGATCACATATTTATCTAGTGGTTTTATGATTCTTAGTATGTATGAAAAATGTTTGTAAGAATATTTTTCTCTTTCATATGGGTATTGAGATTAAATCCTGTTAAAGGGGGTGTATTATACATGAGTAAAGAAGAAAGAGGGTGATGTAAGCTAAATCTAACAGTATATGCTGCATAATTAGATTTACATAAGGTATTCAAATGGTTAAAATAAAAAAAATGAATTTAGAGACCACGGTGTTTAAATACAAATATAAGAAATTCTGGGAAAGAAGAAGTAAACAAAGATCAAGAGAATATTTTAATGAAGAAATAAAAAATTATCAACAAAAGATAAAAATGTGGAAAATAAAGATGATGAAGTGGAAGAAGATAGAAAACCAGGTATAAAAAATCTTATGAGAAGATATTATTGTATTAATCCATGGATAAATATTACAGAAGTGAAGATTAAGATTAATTACTTAAAGAAAGAAAGAAATGGTATAGCCATAATGTTGAATGTCAAGATTTTTTATGGAGATTTTGAATTAAAAATACATGTAAAAGCAAATATGCTTTACAAAAAGAAAATGAAAGAATATGTTTATGTATTTGTATTGTGGTGAAGAAGAAACAACAGAATATTTTTTTTAAGGTAAGAGAGTTAAAACCTATGGAACAAAATATGTACAAAACATTTTTGAAAATGTCAGGAATAATAAGGATATACATATGGATATGTTTGAATATGGATGCTATGAGAATATAAACAATAAATCAAAACTGGATTTGGACAAAAAAGTGTTGTATGTAGTATGAATCATATGGAATTAAAGAATTAATGATATTAAGTTTAATAGAAATTGAAGATTAATAATAAAACAAATATTACATTATGTTTATGGAAAAATGAGTAGGGGCTGGTATAAGAAATGTGTATATATGAAACACAATTTTGATGTGCAAAATATGAAAATGACTTTAAATGAGTGTAGAAATTTATAAATATGTATATAAATAAAGGACCCCTACTTTTTTGATATATGCAGTGGGATCTTTTACATCCACCTGAACTACTATCAGCTCAGGCTAACAAGGCCTCAATTTAACATCTCATCTGAAGTCTGACACTCAGGAGTGCAGCCACCCAACTTATACTGCACTGCAGTGTCAGCAATTCATATACCTAGTGCAGGAATAGAACCCACAAACTTCTGCACCAAAGGTGAGTGCGCTACTTGGTGCACTACGGATACTGCCTTGGCTGCTTCAGCTTAAAATACAGAAGGTTCTACACATTTCTTCACAGGAAGCACTTTTCAAAAAATTACTTGTTTTCTAGCAAGGAAAATACATCACAGTCCAGGGCCAGCAGCGTCCATCCTGCATGTCATCCTCAGTGTAATAAGGCAAACCACAAAGAATTTGAAAACTACCCACACTGATGCTTGCAGCATCTGTAATAAGTCTGTTCTAATTCATAGCTGGCTAGCTCTTTATCATCCTGACATTCTGTTGGTCAGTTTGCTATGGTTATGTCGTCACATTAATGACAATGAAGTTATATGTGAATGATTTACTTTACTAGTTATATTTACAAGGCTATTCTATAATGAGGCAAGGCAGACTACATTAAGATGCAGGTCTGTGCCTATTCTTTAGATATGTCTTTTCACAAACTCAGTTATCAATTTCTACAACAAAAGACTGACACAGTGCTAGTCTTACACCCAATAATCAAAATCTGTAATGGATGCAACCAATTCTACACCCCTGATTCTTCCAAGGACATCCATTCCTGGGTAACAACTGATTAAAAGTGAATTTCCTCTCCTTGGAGATACTAACTGGTGCCAGAGCCACGGCCTAAAGCTAAATGCCAAAAAATGCATAGTCATACCCTTCGGGAAAAACAAGGTTACCCCTAGCTACCAAATAGGTGGCAATCCACTGAGCACAGAAGAAGTTATCAGGGACCTGGGGACCCAGGTTGACAGTAGTCTGTCATTCGACACCCATGTAGCTAAAGTAGTTAGGAAGACCTTCTACATTGCCCACCTTATCATGAAGGGATTCTCATCTAGATCAAGGGAGGTCATAGTCTCCCTTTACTCATCACTCATCAGACCAATGATTGAGTACAATGCCCCATTCGGAATGTATCTGACCTGACACTTGCAGCAGCTGGAGAGGCCACAAAAGTTCCTCACCAAAAGGATAAAGGGTCTCAAAAATCTGTCCTATGCTGCCCGACTGAAAGAACTCCAGCTCTATTCAGTCGTGCTCAGAGGTGACCTTTGCCTAACATACAAGGCCGTGTCAAACCCAGATTTGATGAATATGCTTCACCTCAAAAAATCTAGATCCATCAGAGCCACAAGGGCGGGAGACTTAAACCTCGACACGGCTATTAATAGGACGTGCTGGAGGGATAGATTCATCACCCAAAGACTCCCTATGCTGTGGAACAAAATCCCGGTACATGTGAGGCAGAGCACCTCGCTGGCCCTGTTCAAGAGAAATCTTGACCAATGGATGGGAGATCGCAGATATACCCCAGGGATTACCTCAGTGTCACTGCTCGACAGAGGCACAGCAAAATAATGGGTATAGTTCCCCATACTAAAGGGGTGGCGAAAACGATGGGCTAGGCTTGTAAATGCCCTCGGGCAGATAGCCTAGTATGAACCTATGAACCTATGAACCTATGAACCTAATATAGACTGGTCACCATCCCATGAAGATAATAGTCATCCTCAGGCACAAGTTTAAGGTTTGTCACAACTCATTATTTCAAACACCAAGGTAAATACATTTCTAAACAGGAAAGCATGTAAGACTGGATTCTTTTTTATTTAGTTTAAGTATCACCCATGCATATTCAATGGCTGAACAGTCAATGGCAACCTTCTTAGATTAAGATGGATAGAATAATTCCCTTGTCATACTCCAGAAACAATGAGAAAGTAAATTTGTACCCACTTACCATAATTGTAGCTGTTCGAATAAATCAATGTTGAAGTACTGATCCTTGGGACTTTCTGCTATGCAGGAGCCCATGACTGTCCTAATTTCCAGAGTCTTTATAGCATCCCTAGCTGAGGAAAGTCCATTGACCAACACCTGGACATCAGGTATAAGAAATGTATTTGTCAACACCATCTTCAGGTCTTTCTAAGCAGTGAACCAGTAGTCTGGTGCCTGAGAACAGCACAAACTCTCCAGCTGTCTGAATTTGAGTGCAAAGGGAGAAGACAATAGAAGGCAGAGAGGGGATGATGGAGATAAGAGAACTATCTGCAGAGAACTCCTCTACCAATGAAATCCAGTAAGGGGGGTGACAGGCAGTCAGCAGACAGAGGGGTTAGAGGATGGGAGCATGTACTGCAACATTTATGTACTCGAACATCTACAATCATGGTAAGTGGGACACAACTTTACTAAGTTTTTTTAGTCAGTGTTTCAATACTGATTCTTGGGAAGACTCTAAAAGCTAACAGTTGGGTAGTAGCTCTTCTGTATGATCCTAGGAAATAAGGCTTTGTAGGATGGCAATAGCAAAACCTGCTCTAGCCCTGGAGACATTGCCAAGGTTATAGTGCTTTGTAAAGGTTCGCATTGAATTCCATGTGGTCACTTCTAGGATGGACTAGTTAGGGACTCCTTTGAGGAAGGCAGTGGTAGTTTCCCTATGCCTGGAGGAGTGGGCTTTGATATGCCCAGGTAAATATATTCCATGGTGTGAGTAACAAAACAATGCAGTTTGCTATCCATTTTAAAATGGTTCATTTGCAGATAGGCTTGCCTGTTTACCCTCTGTGAAAGCCACCAGTAATTGCGCTGTTCTGTTATGGTTTTGTGTCTGTCTAGGTAGAACTTGATCAGCTTGTGCACATCCAAGGAATGAAGGACTTGCTCTGCCTTGCTCTGCAAATTTGGAAAGAAAACTGAAAGGTGGATAGCTTGTTTTAGGGTAAGTTCTGATACCACCTTAGGCATACAGGATGAGTTTGTTCTCAGGATTATCCTATTCCAGTGAAAGATGGTGAAAGGTTATTTATACGTGATGGCTTGTAGATCTGAAGAAAAGTGATCTTCAGGTGGCTACCTTTAGAAAGGCAAGGGTGACAGGTCCAAAGGGGGGGTGAGGTTAATTTTTCAACACAAAATTTAGATCCCAGGCAGGAATAGGGCTCCTTCTTGGTTTTCTCAAGTGAATCACACCTTTTAGGAAAAGTTTTAATGTGGTGGTTTGAGAAGACGGGTATAGCACAGTGCATGCAAGATGATATGGTAGATTTATTTATTTTATTTATTTATTTCCAGTTTGATTACCGGGGAGGTCCACTGGGCCCTGGGGACCCATTTTTAGTGGAGGCCCGGGGAGGAAAGCTCCAAAAATACAAATACAAATTACAAATTACAAATTACAAAATATGAAAAAATATAAGTGATACATTGAGGTGACCAGTTTGTACAATAGGAACATTCATTATTACAAAATAGTGAAATACAACTTCACTAAGGTTATTCTAAAAAGGTTATACAATTATAAAGCTGTTCTTATTGAGTAATTTGAGAAAATGCATTATATAAGCACATAAGCACATTCTAAAAAGGCTATACATTTATAAAGCTATTCTTATAGAGTAATGTGAGAAAATGCATTATATAAGCACATAGAGAAAAGTTAAGAAAATCTATTTACAGTATTTACACAAGGGGGTTCAAAGATAAATAATTGTAGGACATTTTGAGAGCAAGGGTACATTCCATGTGGGATATCAATGTGTTCTTGGATAATTTTTAGGTGGGGTAGACTATATGCACTGCCTCACCTTTTTACATTTTAGGTAGGATATCGGGGTATTCTTGTATAGTTTTAGGTAGGGTGAAGACAGGAGCATTTCCACTTAGTGGACAGATGTTTGAAAAGCTGAGTTTTGAAATTTTCAGAGTTTGATATTGTTCTTAAAGAGGAAGGGAGAGAGTTCCAAGTCTTGCCAATAGTGAAGGAGAAGAGTTGGCCAGCTGGACTTTTAGGTTTATTGATAGCAATCAGGTTTTGATGTTCGGATCTGAGAGTTCTATTGTGGTTGTAGGGTGGAAGGATTTTAGCTAGGGCAGGACAGTTAGACGGCTGAAATATAAGTTTGTGAGCTGTGGTGAGCTGCAGATAGTTTAGGTAGTTTGGTAGTTCTAGCCAATTTAGGGATTGAAGGGAAAGGCAATGATGGGTGGAATTTTTACAGTTGGAGGCAAATTTAGAAATTTTATTGTAGCAGCTTTCTAGTTTGGAGGTGATAGAGGATGACAAGGTGGTTAGGAGAGGAGCTACATATAATAATGAGGGCAAAAGGTAGGTAGTGGCCAAAGTGTGCCTTGTGGAGTGAGAGAGAAAGTGATTATTCCTGTATAGCATGCCCAGTTTTCGGTGGGTTTTCTTAATATTTTGTTGAATGTGTATGTCGAACTTTAGGAATTCATTGACTATAACACCGAGAAGTTTGGCTGAGGGAACCACTTCATTCGTGGAGTTGGAGTTACTAAGGATTTTGAACGTGTCTTTGTCATAGGAGTAAGACTTTCTGGGGGAGAAGAGGAGAATTTTGGATTTGTTAGCATTAAGGGAGAGGTGGTTTTGGTGCATCCAGTTTTCAGTGGTTGAGAAGGCAGCTTGGGTTTTGAGAAGCAGTTCAGAGATGTTTGAGGCAGAGCAGACTAAGGTTGAATCATCTGTGTATATAATAATTTTTGTATTGGGGATAGCAGTGTGAAAGATATTAATAAAAATATTAAAAAGCATGGGTCCAAGGATGGATCCCTGTGGTACACCTGTTGGTGTAGGTAGGAAGGAGGAGATGGAGTTTTTCCATTTGACTGCCTGAGACCTATCTGATAAGTAGCTAGAGAACCAGGATAGAGAGTTAGATGAGAGATGCAGGTTTGATAGATGAAGGAGATGTTTTTGGGAAACAGTATCGAAAGCTTTTGGGAGATCAAGCAAAACAGTAGAGACCAGGTGACCTGAATCTCGGGCTTGATTGATAGTTTCTAAGAAGGAAAGTAGAGCAGTAGTAGTGCTATGGCCAGAGCAAAAGCCATGTTGAGTTGGTGTAAGAAGATGGTTTTGGGTTAGAAAAGGCATAAATTGGAAGCAGATACACTTTTCTAAGATTTTAGAGATTGGTGAGAGTAGAGCAATAGGGTGAAAATTTGTGATGCTGGTGTTCTTGCCTCCTTTGTGAAGAGGAAGGATGTAAGCTGAATGCCATAGTTTGGGTACGTAAGATTCATTAACAGATCTATTACTAATGATGCTGATTGGGAGTGCTATCCCATCTGTGGCACATTTTAGGAAAGTGGAAGGAATATTGTCAGGGGCATTAGAGCAGGGTTTAAGTTTAGACAGAAGTATTTTTGTAAAGTTAGTTGAGACAGGTTTGAGCTTGAACCTGAGGGGAGGGTTATTGGAGGAATTGGAGGGGGAAGATAGGGGAACAGATGGGTTATTGCTAGGGAAGGTCTTGGTTAGGTCAGATATTGTTTGTATGAAGAAAGAGTTAAATTCTGAGCATAGTCTTAGGTCAGATTTACTTGGGTCAGGGCAGGGATTATTTCTGGAGCCAGGATTAAGGAGAGAGTTTATTGAATTCCAGAATTTCTTGGGGTTGTTGTTATTATTAGACTGGAGGTTGGTGTAATAGGATTTTTTTGTCCTTGGTAATTTGTTGTTTTACTTGGTTACATAGTTGCTTATATTGGAGCAAGGTGTTGGGCAGTTTATTGTTTTGGAACAGCTTCCATAGTTTGTCCCTTTGATGCATAATTTGTTTAGTATGTTTAGATAACCAAGGAGCAGTATTTATTTTTACCTTTTTATTTCTGATAGGGGCAAGAGAGTTAAGCGTATCTAGGAAAACAGAGTTGAAGTGGTCGATAGCAGCATCAAGAGGGAGAGTTTTAAGGTCTTGCCAGTTCATTTGTTTGAATAGGTTTGAAAAGGTTGTAGAGTTAAAGTTACTAAGATTACGAGTTAGGATGTATTGGTGTTGGTGAGGAGAAGAGTTGGTAGCGCGATGAATAAAGGCTGGGAGGTGGTCACTAATAGTGTCTGGAATTGTTCCAGAATTTGTGATTTTATTTGGATTGCAGACTAGAATCCAGTCAATAGAGGATCCTGGGGGGTTAGTTTTGTTGGGTCCGGTTATATGGTGTATTGCTTGAGTGAAGTTGTAAAGGTTGATGGCTTGGGAAGGAGAGATAGAGTTAATTTTGTTCCAGTCAGTATTTACATCACCTAGGATGTACATTTCATAGTTAACTTTAGCAGATGTCCATTGGAGAATACCTTCGAGGATAGGGATATTGTTCCCAGGGGAGATATATAGGTCAATAATACAGATATTTTTGTGTCTATTTAGTTTCGGTAGTCCAGCTGTAAGTTCAGTATTTTTGAATTGAGGAACTGGAATTTGGAGGGGAATTACAGTTAGTGATTTCGAGCAAACTATGGCAGAGCCACCACCTTTTTTATAGATCGGTCATTTCTAATAATATGATATCCAGGGGGAAGTATCTCTGAATCAGAGATATGGGGTTTAAGCCAAGTCTCAGAAATGGCTAAGATATCTGGTTAGTTATAGGTTAACCAAGCCTGGAAAAGGTGGACTTTGTTATAAAGACTTTGGGAGTTCAAGGTGAAGATTTTCAATGTGTTTGGGAGGGGAGAGGATGGGGTTGGGTAATTATTGTTAGCGAAAAGAATGGGGCCAGAGTTGAGGTGGATATCTCCAGCTAAGAATATGTTGTTAAATAGAAAATATTTTTAAGAGATTTAGGTTTACAGATTGAGAGTTTATTTGGATGTAAGGTTATTTTGTGTGTAAATGTATTGGCAGTAGTGGAGAAGATTTTATAGTGGAACAGGTAGAGTTGATTGGGCAGGATAAGATAAGAGGAGATAGAATGGAAGTGAGAGTAAGAGTTAGGGTGAAGGGAGTTTTCAGTGGATGTTATTTTTGTTGGTGGAATTGGATAAGCAAAGAAAGAGTATGAGCTGATATAGCATGAAGGAATCAGGAAACAAGGAGAAGGAGGAAGCAAGGGACTATGAGTTGCTGGAAGATTGAGGAAACCATGATTATGCAAAGGGGGAAGAGAGATAAGAATGTCAGTTGAAGTAGAGAGTATGTTTGAAGATGAAGAATGAAATTGGAGAGAGAAGTGGTTTGTCTGAAGTTATATGAAGGAGGCAGGAATATAGTAGTAAGGGATGTGGGGAATAGGAATATTGAGAGAGAGGTGATAGAGGAGATGTATGAGAGGAGAGGGAGGAGATTGGGTAGGAGGAGTGAATAGGAGAGGCTGAAGTTGGGTAAATTAGAGTGGGTGGATTAAGAGCAGTTGTAAGGTGGGAAGAAGAGCTATTGGATAACTGGAATACATGGGAGGAGAGATGGAGGAATAAATGTAGGAGTGCTGTGGGTGGGTGAGATTTGGGGGCAGGGTAGGGAAGCGGAGTGAGCCTGCAGGGCGAATGGAGCGGGTTCAGACAGGTAAGGAGGAGAGAGTCTGAGAGAACAATCAGTAAGCAGCAGGCTACTGCAACTCACCTTACTGGTAAGTAAGAGTGAGTGTAGGGTGAGATAATCTGAATTGGTGAAGAAGAGGTGTAGCAAAGGGCAGAAGGTAGAGGATTGCAGCAAGTAGAGTACGAGGTATATAGGCAGTCTAGTACAACAGAGCTGTACTTGGGAAATATTGCAGGGAGACAAAGAAGGGTGAAAGTACAAATCAGGACTAGTAGAGGGAGCTAGCCTGGAAAGAAAAAAAGTGTGTAGGAGCTATGCTGGGGTGAGGGAGAGACTGAGATCAGAGATAGCTCTTATAGAGGGTGAGGAAGGGGCACTTTACAGTTATAGGTGGGTAAGCAAGGCCAAGAGAACGAGTTATGCAGGGCTAAGGAGGTGTATGGCTGCTGGGTAACCTGGCTAGGTAGCAGATTTTTAATACATATTGGGAAAAAAAAATATTTGAGAAAGTATCAGCTTTACTACTTGGTGGGGGAAACACGTGCTTTATTGCTTCCCACAGTACAGGGCTCTGGTATAGGACAGCAAGTAGCTTTTACTTCTTATTGGAGAGTATGGAATTGTTTGCCTGTTGTCCTTATTCATCACTCAGGGATGGTCCTTTAGTCTTAGAGCAGGGTTAGAAGGTAAGAAAGCTGGGAGGGTTAGAGAGAAAAGAAAAAGAAATAGAGTAGGGAGAAACCAGGTTAATTTGGATACAAGTTATAGGCATTTCAGACAATACAAATATGCAGCACATCATTCATTTCAGAGCAACAGCCTTCTAGTTAACATAGCAATGCATGCACTTTAAATGCTGGAGTAGGAAAACCCCTGTCTAAACAGGCCTGACAGGTACTGCAAGACTGAGTTAATGTCTGCCTGACAAGGGTTACTGTTCCTGCTTTGACACCAGGTGGAACATTTTTTCCATTTTGCTAGGTATAGGTTCACAGGATGTTACTAGGCTAGCAGTGACCCTTACAAGCTTAGCCATATTAATCCCAAGTTGCCTCAATTGTCCTTGGTTAGATGAATGTAATTCACAGAGTGAGTCTATGATAAACATCGACTACTCCTGTCCATGAGGGACAAGAGTCCCACCCCAGGGGTGAATTTTCAGTTACCCATTCATTTGTCCAGGTTGCGCTTGAATAGGGTCAGTGAGGAGCTCTGCTTCACATGAATTGGAAGTTTATTCCAGAGTACCAGCAATCTCTGGGAGATATAGCTTTCTCTCCATGTTCTGTTAATGTCACAGGCTAGGTTAAGATCCTTAGAGCAAGTGACTCTTGTGCCACTTGACGTGCAGATTTGCAGCATTTCCATCAGGGAAGGGTCAGAGACTGCCCTTTAGGCCAGGCACAAGTCGCATCTCAGCAACCTTTACTATACAGTGTACAGTGACAGGCCTTTTAGTCTATCTATGTGAGTTATGGTTTGGAGGCTCTGTATTTTCTTGGTGATAAACCTCTGTGGTCTCTCCAGCTGGGGCAGGTGTCTGGTGAGGTACATGCAGAATGGAGCATTGTACTCTACTAATGGTCTGGTGAGGGTCAAATAAAATGGCGTTATAACATCCTTAGACCTGGACATGATGCCATACTTATGAGATGTGCAATGTGCAAGGCTTTCTTTACCACTGGTTAAACTTGGAGGCTGAAGCTCAGATTCCTACCTGTGTTACCAGATCTCACACCATTGGGTTTGAACTTGGGTGGGGGGTGATGTCAATATTGTAATAAGCAGGGAATTCTGCTTTTCCAAAGGGGATAATAATGCACTTTTTCGTGTTTAGTTTTAGACATTGGCTTTGGCACCAGTCATTTATCTGTGTTAGGCAGCCATGTAGTATGTAAATATGATTGGGGTACTCAATGATTCCACCCAATTTGCAATCATCAGTGAACTTGGTAAGCCAAAGGCCATCTACTTTAAACTGGACTTCTGAGAAATAGATTATAAGCAATAAACAGCCCAGCACAGATCCTTGTGGTAAGCCACTGGTGACGGGTCTACTGGTAGAGGTGGAGTCACCAACTTTGACAGTATGTTTTCCATCAGTGAGCCAACTGGCTACGCATCTAGTGACATAAGGTTAATCCCCAGCTGGGAGAGTTTCTCAATGATACCTGAGTAAGCGATCGTGTCAAAATCCTTGGCTAGGTCAAGATAGGCAGTATGCATTGTCTTACCTTCATCCAGGGATTTGGTGACTTTCTCAAAGAAGTCTACTAAGTTTAATAAGCATGATCTACCTTTAACAAAGCCAAACTGGGTTGTGTCTAGAGTTTGAAGGCAATTTATGTCCTTGTTGATAAGGCCCATGATGATTGCAGATGAGGCTAGTTAAACTTCATTAAAGACAGGCACACCTCCAGATTAGTTTGCCAGCATGATGCACTGGAAATACTCCAGATGCAACTGACAGTTGGAAAGACACCCACCCAAGTTAAAGGCAGCTATAGCCCCCCCTCCATGACTCAGGACACCCACTCCTCTTACCTGGATCTACTTGACTCCATGAACGTACCCCCTAACACCCTGATCCTTGGTGACTTCAACTACCCCACCATAGACTGGGTGAACTATTCCTGCACTAATGCACTCACTCAAAGATTCCTTGACTTCATCATATCTAATGCACTAGACCAGCTCATCTCTTCCCCACAAGGGGAGATAACATTCTGGACTTGGTTCTCACCAATGTGGGCAACCACTGCACCACTCCCATAGTATGTTTTTCTCTGGTGAGATCAGATCATAGGATTGTCTCATCCCAACCATAATCAAGCTAAAATGCTTTACAAAAGCTGACTACAACCTCCTAAAGGATGGTATCTGTAGCTTCACACCACCGCATCCCTCAGTGTATGCAACCAACTATGCTGAACAGTACACCAATGCAGTATACAAGCACCTGTACAACTGCATGGACTCATCCATACCCAGTAGAACTAAAACTTGCTCCTCAAGGAAACACACACCTGTTTGGTGGACATCCTCTATCAACAGGCTTTACAACAAAAGGAGGAAACTGTTATCCAAGGGTAAAAAGGAACATATTCCAAATTGGAAAAACTCCTTCCTTAGCCTCAACAAGCAAATTAGATCACTAGTGAAAGCCTCCAAAGCCAATTATGAATTGAAACTAGCCTCTGAAACAAAGGGAAACCACAAAGCCGTCTTCAGTTATGGCAGGAACCTCCATGGCAAAGCCCAGGTTTGTTCTGAATTAGTACTTAACAGTATCACTTACATTGATCCTGTTGACTTAGCTAACCTGCTAGCAGATACGTTCAGTGCAAACTTCACCTTCCTGTTCCTCCCCAAAGGCCCTTTCAACATCCCTGATACTTGTCCCGCACCTCACATCTCCATAGATCAAGTGCTAAAGGCCCTATCTAAGGCAAAGATCATAGCTTCCATGGGACCTGATAGTATCCCAGGCTGTATTCTGCACCATCTCCAGCAAGAAATGGCTTTGCCATTGAGCACCCTATTCAATAACAGACTAAGTACACTCTTCATTCCAGCAGAGTGGAGAACTGCCATTGTCATCCCCTTACACAAAGGTGGTGCCACTACTGACTCTGGAAACTATCGCCCCATTAGCTTGACAAGTCTGATCTGTAAAGCCATGGCACATATTATTATGGCTCTCATAAACAAGGACATAGGCAATCTCCAAGCACTTGACCCCACCCAGTTTGGATTCATCAAGGGCAGATCTTGCCTGTTGAACCTGGGTGACTTCTTTGAGACAGTCAACAAGGCCATGGATTAGGGAACGTCAGTGCATACAACTTATCTTGACTTGCCAAGACCTTTTACACAATCCCTCACTCAGACATCATCAAAAAGCTAACACAACTTGGAGTATCTCATCAAGTGGGTGGCCAACTGGCTCAACAACAGGATCCTCAAAGTCAAAATAAGTGCCTCCACCTCAGATAACAGATCTGTCACTAGTGGAGTTCCACAGGGATCTGTCCTAGGATGCCTACTGTTTGGCATCTACTTCTCAAAGGTCCAGGCAAAGACAAAAGGCCTTTGGCTGACTGAGTTTGCAGAAGATTGCAAGTTGGGTGCTGTCATCGACTCCCCAAATGATGTTAACATACAGCAAGAAGGTCTCACAGCAACTAATTACTGGTACCAAAGTTATGGCCTCACGCTAAACGCAAAAAAATTTATCATTATACCATTCAGAAAAAGCATGGCCCCTACTGATTACCACATCAACGACAACCTCCTAAGCATACAACCTGTGTTGAGAGACCTGGACACTCAGGTTGATAACAACGTCATATTCGACCATCATGTAGCAGCAGTGGTCAGAAAAGCCTTTTACTTGGTTCATCTCATAGGTAAAGGGATTGCATACAGAGAAAAGGAGGTTATTACCTCTCTATACTTCTCTCTCATTAGGCCAATAATTGAGTATAATGCCCCATTTGGTGTTTACCTTTCCAAACATCTGCACCAACTGGAAAGGCCACTGAAATACCTCACAAAGCTAATCCATGGCCTCCAACACCTATCCTATGTGGACAGGCTCAAATCACTATCACTCCAATGCCAAAAAGTACATTTTCATCCCCTTTGGTAAAGACTCTGTACCCATGAGCTACCACATAGGTGGTAGTCTACTTAACACCGAAAGTGTGGTAAGAGACCTTGGGACACAAGTGGACAGTAGTCTCTCCTTTGATAATCACATCGCCACAGTAGTCAGGAAATCCTTCTACATGGCACACCTCATCACAAAAGGTTTCTCATCCAGGAAAAAAGAGGTCATTGTTCCCCTCTACTCATCACTCATTAGACCCATTATAGAGTACAAAGCCCCTTTTGGTATGTACCTTACAAGACATCTACAACAACCGGAAATGCCACAGAAATACCTCACAAAGAGGATTACCAGCCTCAAACAGATGCCCTATGCAGACCATCTCAAAAATCTCCAGCTTTACTCTGTCGCATATCGCCTACTCAGAGGCGACCTCTGCCTAACATACAAAGCTATGTCAAACCCAGAGCTGTTGGACATGCTCCACTTAAAGAAATCCCAATCCCTCTGAACTACATGCTCTAGGGACCTAAACCTTGTCACCACAACAAACAGAATGCTGGAGGGATAGATTCCTGTCACAAAGATGTCCCATACTCTGGAACAAACTACCTATCTATATCAAACTAAACTTCTCATTAGCACTCTTCAAGAAAAATCTTTATGACTGGATGGGAAATAGGAAATTCACCCCGGGGATCACCTCTGGGGCTCTGCTCAACAGGGGCACAGGAAAATTATTTTCTTGGGTGGCAAAAACTAGCGTACCTTTTTGGCTAGGCTTATATAGGCCCTAGGGCCAATAGCCTAGTACCTACCTATGAACCTATGAACCTATTCGGTATTGTACAGATTGCTCAGGGGTGATCTGTGTCTCGCCTATAAGGCAATCTCAGACTCTGCCCTACTAGAGATGCTTCATATCCATTACCCGCTCAAAAGGCCTGAATCTAATACGCAACATCAACAAAACCTGCTGGAGAGACAGCTTTGTCTCCCAGAGGCTCCCCCATCTCTGGAATAGACTTCTCATACATTTCAAACAGAGCACCTCACTGACCTTCTTCAAGTGCAACCTTGATGAGTGGATGGGAAACCACAAATTTGTCCCAGGGGTTCCACCTGTGTCCACCTGTGTCCCTCACTGACAGGGGCGACAGGTGCTGACTGAGGTTTCTTTTTGGGGATAAACTCGACTAGGCTTGTAAGGGGCCCAGGGCTATTAGCCTAGTAGCCTGCATTGGTTGATGACCCTTTTTGTGCAAGAGGATTACTGTTGTTATTCTTTACTCTGCTGGAACAAAGCCAGTTATCAGGCTATGGTTAGCAAAGTGGATCCACAAGGTCCTGTTTTAGATTGTTTAATAAACAACCTGGGATATTATTTGGTCCCATTCAGGCTGTGTTTTTGGCCTTGGAAAGCAGAGATATAACCTCATCCTAAGAATTACTAGGCAAAGGACAGGAGTCAGGTATGCTTTGGGGTATGGCCGATGGGGAAAGGGGGGGTGAAGTTTGCACCAAATCTGTCAAGCTAGTACGTTGGCAATTTTCTCCAGTATAGTATGAGTGGACAGGAGTCAGGTATGCTTTGGGGTATGGCTGGTGGGGACAGGGGGGTGAAGTTTGCACCAAATCTGTCAAGCTAGTACGTTGGCAATTTCCTCCAGTATAGTATGAGTGGTACCATCTACTACCAGTTTGGCATATAGTTGGGCATTCCATTTTAGATTTCAGATGCAGTTAAAGAATGTCTTATGATTATCCTTAGCTAGGGATGCTATTTTAGCTTTGTAGTTAGCTTTATAGGACTTTACAAGATTTCTGGTTTGCTTGTTCAAGCTGTGGAGGGAATTCCTCCTCTGCTGAATCAGTTTTCTCTTGTTCTTAGACATCAGTTTCTTCCTTTTTGTTATATAACCTGTTTATACTTGAGGTGTATCAGAGTGGCTTGTTTTTTTCAGGAGGACATGGTTTTAATCCAGTCAGGTACAGCCAAGTCTATACAGTTACTTAAGTGTTTATACAGGGCATTTGTGTACACCTCTGCATAGCAGTCATTGTTGTCGGTGATTGCATGTGGTATAAAATGTTTTATACCATAACTTAGTAGACTGTAGTTTGCTTTGGAAAAGTTTTTTAGTTTTTTTTTTTTCATCTGTGCTGGTGACAGGTATAGTAGTTACTTCGAACAAGACTGATTTATGGTCCAACCTAACCGGGATGGGCAGCACATAGTAGGAGTGCAGTGACCTCTCATGTTGGTTAGTACTATGTCTAGGACATTTGAGCCCCTTTATGGGGTGCAGACTATCTGTTCCACAGCATTTGTATTGACAAAGTCCAGGAACCTCTGGGTGAGTATGTTTGTGTTAATGTATGTCACCAGGTCGATGAAAGGATAGCTGAAATCTCCCATGACTTAGTGTTGGGTTGCATGGCATGTGACTCCAGTAAGTCCAGGTAAGCAGTGGGCTTTTCTTGGTTCATGGTGCAGGATCTATAGCTAGCAATGATGTGGTACAGTATTTTGCCTATAGTTAATTTGAGACAGTCATGTTGTTTGACCAATCTCGAGGTGTACTTAGCTTTAATGAAGATGGATAAACCTCCACCTTTGGTTCTTTCATTCTCATTTGAAGTCTGAAAGTGTGGAAGACATTGTAGCCTTGCACAGCTGGGGTGCTCTCTTTTGCCTTGAAACATGTCTCAGTGACTGCACAGATGTCAGCATTTTCCAAGGTGAGGAGTGCTTCCACTGAGTGCAGTTTCATGTTTGGACTTCTAGCATTGAGCAGCAAAACCTTGCATGGATTTTGTTACATCAGAAATGTTGTTGTTTTGACACTGCATAAAAGAGGCACTTTGGGGAAGGCAAGAGCCTTTGCAAGTATCCAAAAGCCTAAATGCAGACCATCTCTGGCAAAACAGAGTGGCCTGTTGACTATGTTTTTCCAGGCTGACAGATACTAGATCTCCCTGGACTGACACCACAAGCTAAGCCAATTGTTAAAGTTGATCATTTTTTGTTTATATTGTGGTATCATCCTGGGTGAAGGTAGAATGCTGCCTAGGGCTAGGGTCATACCTGCCTGGGACACATAATCTGAGAGTTCACTCATGTCTTTCTTCATATAATCCAGAGAGGTACATCTCAAGTTATTCACCTCAACCCATGACAGAGTCATAATGGTACTTGTTGTTGAGTAACTTAAGTGCATGTGTAATTTGATGTATCTTATTACCTGACAGGCATGGCCTTCTCCTTGTCCAGCCGGTGAGTGGGACATCTGTGTGTCTCACTATGGAGTCGCCTATAAACAAGACATTAGGTTTTGAGGTGTTTTTCCTTAGGGGCTTATTTGCTAAGATATTGGTGTATGTGTTACTATGAATAGTGGTTTCCATTTGCATATCAGTGTGTGCAAGTGGTTTACACTTGGGAGGTCTCTGATCTTTTGGTAGGCGTCTAGTGAGTAACTCAGCATATGTGGGTTTATGTGTTGTAACCTCATTTTGTGTGAGAGGTAAAATGTGTGTGCTGACAACCTGTTTGATGTCCAGTTTGCTTTAAGCGAGAGAATTGATTCCAATTTCATAGTGTAATTACGTCTCTCACACAGAGTATTTGTTTTGGGAGTAAGTGGTTGTCAGTATACATTAGGAAAATACTACATTGCCTCAGGATGCCCATGGCAAACAGGGTGGCTGGTGAAATGATGGGAAACTACCCTTCCATTATAGCAGGTTTTTACTATATGTACTATTAGGGAAGGGAGTGGGCTAGTTTGACAAGTTTTTGCACTAGGACTAACAAACGTGCTTGGTCTATTGAAGGCTATGTATGATGTGTGGCAACACTGCTCAGTGCACAACAGAGTTGCCCATAGTGCAATAGGGAAGCTTGGGAGGGTTCCACTGACAGATGTCTAGAGAAAAAAGTAGTTTCAAGGTGTTACATCTGTACACACCACTAACCCCTGTTGCACAGTGTGCTGCAAATCATAAGCATGAGGCAAAATTAAAATACATTTAAGCTAATCTACCAATAGGAAAGCACACAATGAACCTTCATCCAGCAATCTCCAGCTCAGACAAGTCTGGGTCCACATTCTTTTACCACAAGGGTGGAGTGGAGTCCTTCTTAATGTAAGATGGCTGGTTTAGTACTCAGGTGTATCAATACCAGGCTAGATTCGGTAGATCTAAATCTAGTCTATGCTATCTAGGTATCAGAACAGTCCAAATTAAGTGCAGAGAATGAAGCAGTCACAAACTGTAAAAAAAAAAAAAAAACAGAAATGGTGCAGCAGTTCAAAAAGTGCAGGAGAATCACAAAATATACTTATTTTCTTGTAACCAGGGATGCCTTGTATTAAAGCACAAACACTATATACCTCTACCAAAGGATGCCAAACATACAAACATAGAGCAGCTCTGGTTAATTGAGCTCAAACCCTCACAAATGAGAGGCTTAAATATTAAACTAATCTTCCAATAGGAAAGCACACAATGAATCTTCCTCCAGCATGCCCCAGCTCAGACAAGGCTGGATCCACACTCTTCTGCCACAAGGGTGCAGGGGAGCCCTTCTTAATGTAAGATGGCTGGTTTAGTGCTCAAGTGTATTAATAGCAGGCTAGATTCAGCAGGTCTGTGTCTAAACTATTCTGTCTAGGTATCAGAACAGTACAAATCAAGTGCAGAGAAGTGTAAAAAAATAAAACTACTTAGAGTCATTCTGTGTGTTTCCCAGATAGACCTGGTAAACACCTACTGCCACTAGATGAATAATTCCAGTCCTCCTAATGTAAAAGCACAGCAAAGGACTGTTGGAATGAAATGCTACTACAAACAAACTTAAAAGGTACCAAATGCTACTACAAACAAACTTAAAGATATGAATACAGTAGTGTACTTTGATGAGCTTATGAAAGTGTGATTATTTAATAAAAGTACTTTGCTTAGACTAAATGAGCCAAGACCCACTCAACTATACAGAATTTATAAAGGCACTAAAAGACAAGACAAGCTGATTTATAAACCCTCCAGCCAATAAAACTACATTCAGAAATCTCAAGTGTTTCAGCAACCTAAACAGACCAGTCTACCTAGATAGAAAAATCCACTGATCTCTTCTGATGTAAAAACAAGCATATGCTAGACTGTAAAAATACACTACTTTATCCAACAGCTAGCTAGATAATGACGTCAGACCAAGTAGAACAGAAAACGGGAGGCAAAGTGTAGTTTTTTCAATATAAGCACAAGAAAAAGCAAATAAATAATTCAGGATATCAACAGCAGTGTAGAAAGGGAAGAGCTTATTAAGCTCAATTTACAGTATGGGTGGGCAGCTTAAAATCACCAGGTACAAAAAGAAAATCAACATAGGAGAAGGTGGGTGGGAAACTACAATACGGAATCATCAGCAGTGCTTTAATTTATGCAGGCTTAAAGACTTGAAATCTTTTCAGACAAAGACAAAAGGCCCTGAATTTCACTCAGTATTTAAGAAACACTCAAGAGACAATTTAATCAATGAAAAAAACAGTTTACCTTTAAAATGTCGAGGCTGACTTGTGCAACCCACATATGTGTGAAAGTATCTTTTCAAAAATACGTATTAGCGAAAGAAAAAATGCCGAACTCACAACAGCAAATGCTAGTGTGCATTCACTGTTATAAATTCAGCATTTTGAGTGAAGATCATACTATAGTGGGGTTCAGGAAATGTATCCTTTCCCTCACTGTAGTGCGATTTCGGAGTTAGTATATACTGTATAAGTAGTAGGGGGTGTAGGAGGGGGCACAGCCCCCCACATGGGTAGTGCAGGGGAGCTTGCCCTCCTGCAAAACATTCATAGCAGTAACCCAGAAATGAGGTAGATATACCTTGAGTGTCGACTTTCTTTAACTACCAGGATCGCAATTCTGAGCATTCAACATTGCCGTTTCTGATATTTCAAGTTGGGTAAGTAAACAGTCACACAAGCGTGTTGTGACATTTTAAAGGTAAACTAAAAGAAAACATGTGAAATGTGCTCCCTAGATAATTTAAGTGTCTACCTCTCACATAAAACAAAAAGTCCAGGCCAAGCAGATTTCCTAAAGCAGAAAACAAAATGGAGCAGGTAACAGAAGGCAGCTCTGTCAGTCACAGAAAAAAAAAAAGAAATGATGTACTCAGCATAATGTTCCATGTTTGTTGTCCTTTAATCTTGCCTTCATTCTTGAAATATGGGTTTGGAACCGATCCTCGGTTCTGACTCGGCCCCATACTAAGCTCGAGAGCTTTCACTGGACTAAATAACTAGAGGTAAAGTACAACAGATCCTCTGCTAAAAAGTCATAAGGCATGAAGGGAGTCAGGGCAACTTATAGTCAATCTGAAAAGATGAATTTCTCTCGATCTTCCAGGAAGGGGGAAGGAGGGTGGGGTGCAAGAATGAAGGCGAGATTAAAAGGCAACAAACATGGAACATTATGGTGAGTACATAAATTCTTTATGTTATGTTGTCCTACCTCCCCTTCATTCTTGAAATATGGGACAGCATCCCAAGCACCTTCTTCTTGGGTGGATCAAGGGAATAAACTCTTCAGAATAGTGGAACCAAAAGTAGCTCTGTTCTGGGAGGCCACATCTACTTTATAATGAGTGATAAAGGTATGGAGGTTAACCCATGTGGCTGCATCACAAATTGAATCCAAGGGTAACCTCGCCTGAAAAGCAGTGGAAGTTGACATAGATCTGGTTGAATGGCCTTGAATTTTTCCTGGGAGCTCCTTAGGATGGGAGCTATAGACATAAGTAATGGTGTCTGCAAGCCATTTAGATAAGGTAACTTTAGAAACTGCAGCTCCCTTTCTATTTTTTGGGAATGACACAAAAAGTTGATCAGATTTCCTGAATTCCTTTGTTCTATGCAGATAAAAATGTAACTGCCTATGCACATCAAGTTGGTGAAGTTTGTACTCTGACCTGTTGCCATGATTGGGAAAGAATGTGGGAAGCTCAATATACTGATTTAAGCTGGATTTGGAGCATACTTTTGGTAAAAAGGTAAGGTTTGTCCTGAGAGAGACACTGTCCTTGTGGAAAATCAAATAGGGAGGATGGATAGGCAGTGCTTGCAGTTCTGAAACTCTCCTGGTGGAGGTAATGGCTGTTAAAATGATTGTTTTCTATGTTAAAAACTTCAGAGAAAAGAGGAGGCTGGTTCAAATGGATGGAGAATCAAGGAAGCTAGAAACAAATTTAGATCCCAAGGAGGAGGAGGAGGTTATTTAATAGAAGGTCATAAAAGGAATGTACCCCTGAGGAAAGCTTTGCATAATCTATGAGACATAATATTGGATCCACTATCTCCTATGTAGAAGTTAGAGATGGCAGCTAGTTGCACCCAAATTGTGGCTGCAGCTGCACCTTGATTAAAAATTTCTGCCAAGAATTCTAGAATATCTGAAAGGGATCTATGTGTTTCTTGTCAGCCCAATAAGAAAATCTCTTTCATTTGCTGGTATAAAGTTATCTCATAGAATTTTTGTGCGATGAGACCGGGATGTGTTGCACCACTGGGGATATTTCTGGAAGCCTGGCTAAGATGGGAAGTGGAGTAACCAAGCTGTCAGCTTGAGGTTTGAAGGGAAGGATGGAGATTGCCTGACTGATGAATCAGCAAATCCAGAAGTGAGTCCAGGATCCAAGGCTCCTCCTGAAGATGGGACCAAAGGAAGAGGAACCATATCTGACAAGGCCAGTGCAGAGCAATGAGAATTAGCCTGCGACCCATTGATTTGGCTTTCTGGAGAACCTTGAATATTAATGGCAAGGGGGAAAAGCGTAAAGAAGCCCCAGGGGCCAACTGTGAACAAGTGCATCCCTGGAAGACTCCCCCAGAGGGGGCATTAGGGCAAAGTAGTTACTGCATTTTGTATTGCTGGATGTGGCAAGAAGGTCGCAGCAAGCCTGGCCCCGCAATTTCCTGTTTCAGGGACCACTTGTGTGGCATCAGAATTGCTCTCCTCAGCCTGTCCGCTATCACACTGGATTTCCCTGGGATGTGCGTTGCCACCAGAAAACGTTGAGAAGATATCGCCCATTGCCATACTCTTTGAGCCTCTCTGCAGAGGGGGTAAGATCAGGTTCTGCCTTGTTTGTTGATGTACCACACTACAGACATGCTGTCCATTTGAATCCCAATTGTACCTGTTGGAAGAGAGTCCTGAAATGCTTGCAACGCTAGGACCACTGCTCTAATCTCCAGAACACTGATGTGCAAGTGGTACTCATGTTCCTGCCATGTTCCTTGGACAGTCTGTCCCAGATAATGCCCACCCAACCTATCTGTGAAGTGTCCATGGTCACTGTGGCTACCAGTTGGGGCAGCACAAATGGTCTGCCTATCGTTACCTGCGTGGACCGAAGCCACCATTGTAGATCCCTCCTACAGGTTTCCATAATGAGGATCTTGTGTGACATGGGTAACTCCTGCATGGACCACTGGGCAAAGAGTAGCCATTGTAATATTCTCATGTGCAGACAAGCTAGTGGGACTAATGTTATTGCCGCTGCCATCAACCCTAGGACCTTGAGAACAAATTTTGCCAGTACTTTCTTTCTCCTCAGCAACAAAGACACCTGACGGCGTAATGTTAGAACTCTTTCATGAGGCAGTTTTGCTATCATGTCTTTTGTTTTTAACTCTGCTCCTATAAAGGTGATATCTTGAGATGGCAACAAGGCAGATTTTTCATAATTTATGTTAACGCCTAACTCTGAGCAGAGATGAATGGTGTTGTCCCTTGACTTGTTTAGTAGATGGTCGGTGATGGCTGTCAGAAGCCAGTCATCTAAGTATGGAAACACCCGGAATCCTAGATGCCTCAGGTGAGCCATGACTACTGCCATGCATTTGATAAACACTCTGGGGGCTGTAGTGAGACCAAAGGGCAGAGCTCTGAATTGGTAATGACTGGGTCCCTGTCAGAAGCATAGATATCTCCTGCATCGCCAGTCCATTTTTATATGGTAGTACACATCCTGAAGATCTATGGAGCACATTCAATTGTCTTGTCTCAGAAAAGGGATTATAGACTGCAGTGTTGCCATCTGGAACTTTGTTTTCTTTACAGACTTGTTTAGTCTGCTGAGCCATTGTTATTTCCCCCACCCCCCCTGAATTCAGAAGGAAACATCCTGGGCCATAGGCTCTCTATGCTTGGGCTGGAGGGATGGTGTAGAGGTTGACACTGGCCCTTTTGGGGGAACAGTAGCTGGAGCCAAGGGTGGATCAGTCTCAGGGGAGAGCACACGCCTCATCACCTTGAAGGGACCATGACTTGGGCCCGAGAGAGGGTCCGACTCTGAAGAACCGATGTAGGGGCCGAACTCACCTGCGCTGAAGCCCCAAGTGGAAGAGCCGGATCTGATAAAGGTCTGATTTGACTCTACCCCCCCAGAACTGACGAGGGAGTCTCGGCCCCCAGATCCCTCGATGGATGACAACATCGATGAGATTGGAGCAGAAGTCGGAACCAAAAATCCAGGTATGGATTTCAGGTCTGAAGGTTCTACCACAATGACCTCCATGCACTCTGGTTCCGATTTGAGTCGGAGGTGGAAGAGAAGGTAAATGAGTTACTGAAGTTGGCTCCATGACCGTCTGGGCTGGGCTCATGAGAATTTTTGCAAGGGCTGGTGTACAAAGCAACCTTCTAACCACCTGCTCAACATCATCATCTGAGAGGCTCCTGAACAACTGAGAAGAATATGTAGAGGACTTGTGGCTACCTGCCACAGATTGTAGAAGAGGAGACTGCGGCACCGACCTAACCAGATCCAAGGAGGGTGACTGGCTCCTCTTATGGCTCCAAGATGGTTGTGATACTCCATGTGGAACTGACAGAGAACTAGTCTTTTCCGAACCGATGGATTTTGGATCCGAAGGTATGAATTTCTCATGTCTCTTCGACAGCTCAGATGCTGGAGTGGAAGAAGTTTTGATTGATTTCTCAAGATGTTTAGAGGCCTGAGTCCCTTCAACCACCATTTCAAAAGGCCCTTTCAATAAGCCCCTAACAATCAGTTTGTTCTGCCATTCCTGCAGAACCCTTGAACTAAATGCATGGCAAATGGAACAGGAATCTTGCAGGTGGACGGCACCCAAACAGTAGACACAACTGGTGTGACCATCTGTGAGGGACATTTTCTGAGTGCAGGAATCACACTTTTTAAAACCCAATTGTTTTGTCTCCTTAGACATGTCCAATACAATCAAAGACAGTAACAATGTCAAACAAGCTGGTACTGACTACCCAAATAAGGAAATGAAGAACAGCTACACCAGGCACATACAACTTTTTTTTTTTTAAGGGAAAATAAAAGAGGGTTAGAGGAGAGTCTCTAACCTAAACAAAATACTCTCTAACCCGAGGAGACACCTCTAATTTAAATGGCAAGACCTATTAGAAAAAAGGGGAAAAGGGGAAAACTCTCTAACTAAAAAGGGCAATAGAAGAGAAAGGGGAATCCTCTAACATAAATGGATTTGAAAAATAAAGGATAGAAGGCCTAAGAAATACGATGGTCCAACCAGACTCAGCAAACAATCACAACAACAACTAAACTAAGTAAGACAAGACTAAACTAATTGAATAATCCTATTCTATCAAAAACTATCAAAACTATCCAAACTAGTAATAAGGTATGAAGAAAAAACTTCACTTAGCCTGAGCCAGCGAAAAAACAATCCTGAAGCTGCAAGCAGCAAATGAGATCTGGGGAATAGTCGCTAGGCAACCTGAGATAGGATGTAGCCTCAAGCCAGTGAAAGCTCTCGAGCTGTAGTATGAGGATGAGTCAGAACACAGGATCAGTTCTGAACCCATATTTCAAGAATGAAGGCAAGATAGGAAAACATAACATTATAGGTTTCCTCACCCATCAGGGAATCGCCAGAGTTTAGTTTATACAGGTTTGAAATCTTTTCTTTGATTTCTTGGTATTGAGATTCCTTGCTTCTGTTAGAATGGAAAGTACGTCCTTCACATAGGAGGTATTCCTTGATGTCAATACAAAATCTTCCAGTCTGTTTACCTGAAGGTGGCTAGATGAGGATTGGCTTGGCTGAGGAGATCTACTTCCTGTGGTAGGGTGTGGAATCTTCCCTCGCTAAGTGTCAGCAGAAGGAAGAACCAATGTTGCCTCAGCCAGAAGAGGGCCACTAGGATCTTGCTATCTTGGCCCACCCTGACTTTTTTTCATTACTCTTGGGATTAGAGGAAGGGGCAGGAATGCATAAAGGAACCAGTTTCACAATGTGAAAGAGAAAGTATCTGTTTTCCAAGTCCCTGACTGTTGAGTTCTGAAGCAGAACTTCTGTAGTGGAGAGATGTGAACAGGTCTATTGCGGGAACCCTCCACTGTAAAGTTAGGTTCAGGAAAACCTCTCTCTTCAGCATCCATTTGTTGGGCTCTGGAAGATGTTTGCTTAGAGAATCTGCCAGGGTATTGTGCTGGCTCAGAATATAATAAGTTATGAGGCTTAGCTCTATGTCTTGAGCCACTATCCAACTCTTCCTTTAAAGGCTGCACAGATGGTAGGACAGAGTACCCTCTTGCTTGTTTACATACCACATTACTGTGGTGTTATATGCCATGATCTGCAGGATCCTTGGGCCAAGGTTCTGCTGAAAAACTTTTAAGACCAGGTAGACTGCTAGTAGCTCCTTCTGATTTGTATGCAATTTTCTCACTTGAGGATTCCAAATACCCTGCACTTTCAGAGAACCTAAGCAGGCCTTTCAGCTTTTCAAGTTATGTCTGAACTGTCTGTGGTGATGGTCTTGTCTGCTTCTGGTAAAGAAAAATTTGCCCCTGCTGTATGGTGTTCTTCTACCATATGAGCTCATTTTTGGCATAGAAGGAGAGGGTAGGGTTTCAGGGGTTAAAAATGCTGCTCCCAAACATTTCTCAGGAACCACTGAAATTTTCTCATGTGCAACTTTGCAAGTAAGATCATGAGAATGCAAGATGACATGTACTCCAGAATCCACAGGAATTCCCTTGTTGGGATGTGTTGCATCCAAAGCAACATATCCCTTGTTGAGATGTATTGCTTTGAAACAGACTGGTCAGGTAGTATGTCAGGAAAGCTATCTTTCTCTGGGGAAGGAAGGCTTTCTGCTGGACTGACTCTATGAGGGCTCCCAGAAAGAGGACCCTTGTTTGGGATGAGACTCACCTTCTGAAAGCAGTCTATGGTGAGCTGCAGGATGTCTAGGCTCTCTTTTGTGGCTTTTCCCTGAATGAGACAGTTGTCTAAGTTTGGGTAAATATGAACTCACAGAGTTCTGAAATGTGCCATCAGAGGAGCTAAACATTTTGTTAAAACTCTGGGAGTAGCGGACAGCACAAATGGTAAAGCACAGAATTGGAAGTGAGAGAATGTTGCTACAAACTGTAGGTACTTTCTGTGACTGCCTGCTATGGGGACATGGATGTAAGTGTCTTTTAGGTCTAGAGTGACCATGAAGGCATGTTAGAAAATTATGAGCAGTAGCTTTTGCAATGTAAGTGCCTTGAAATTTGGGCTGTTGAGAAACTTGTTAGCTTTGAAAAGTCCAAGATGGGCCTACACATGCCCTCCTTTCATTGAACTAGAAAGATCCTTGAGTAGAAGCCTTTTTTTCACTTGACCTGGAGGAACAAGCTGAATGAATTCTTGGTGAATTAGTTCCTGGAGGATAGGTAGTAAGAGGTTTTCCTGCTCTTTTGGTGCTTTTAAAATGCCAAAGAAAGGTGGGATTTCTCTGAATTGGATATAGTACCATTTTTCTATGATGCTGAGGACTCATTAGTTCCTGGCAATGGTGCTCCATTGGATTAGGAAGAAGGAGAGTTTTCCAGCCAGTGATTTGGAGGGGAGGGTGAGTAGGGGTATGGGAAGCTGGGGTTGAACATAGTGAAAGTTGGTATTTATACTGGGTGAGCTCATTGGAGCTCCCAGTTCTGTTTGATTTTTCTGGTTACCATTTCTTGCATTGCCTGGGTCTTTTGCCAAGGAGAAGCCTCCTCTTGTCTTGTCTTGTCTAGGAGGTAAAGGCCAAGGCTTTGAAGGTTAATTCCTACTGGACCTTGGTGTTGGACACAGATAAAATTCATTCACAGTTTTTCTTTGCTCTCCTTTTTTAGCTAGTTTATCAAAAACTTGTTCAGCTGGCAGACCAAAAATGAATTCATTATCTAGTGTAGTATCCAGTAGTTCAGCATTAACCTAATCAGACAGGGGTTGGGTCCTGAGCCATGCATGTCCCTGGTTGACAGTACCTGTGACAGCTGTTCTGCAAGATGCATCTGAGGTGTCATATTTACACTTCAGAGAGTGTCTGGAGGCTTGTAAGGCTTCTCTGGCTGTTTCCTGAATTTCTTTTGATAAAGTTCTATCTGCAGTAGTGTCCACATAGCTAGAAATTTGTCCTGGAGAGATTAAAGGTACTTTAGAATATGGAATTGGCAATTCAAAGCCCTCATTGCCAGGGTGACAGAGGTATAAGCTTTTTTTCCCTCAAATCTGTCTGTCTACTTTTTCTTTCATTAGGGAAGGAATGTCTAGTTGGTCCCTTTGGTACACCTTTTCTGGCTTCAGTAGAGACTACTGAAGGGTCAGCCTTTGGATTTTTGTAATGGTGCTTGTGAAATTTAGACACTCTGTAAAATCTGGTTTCCTAGGAACAGGGGGTTGAGAATCAGAATGTAAAGCAATGTCTTCAAAGACATCAGCCAGTACTATGTGTACAGAAGGAATAGCCAGTGGTCTTGGAGAAAGCAAACTTTGCAATTCCCTGTAGTGAGTCTGAAACTGTGAGAACTGTTTGATTTCCCAAGTGAAAGCCTCTTTCATGTTATGCAGGGTATCCATGAAGGAAACTTCTTGGGGGGAGGGGGTTATCAGAGTTTGAATCTGGGTAAGTTTGTGGGAGAAAGTGCCTAGAGTGTAACAATTCCTCCTCATCTGCAGAGTTAGAGGAATCTGCATCTTCCTAAAAGTCCACCTCCCTGCTTCTTTAAGATTGGGAAACTTCAGTAGAAGAAGTAGGAGAAGGTTCTCTGGATTTCACAAAAGCCATGAATTCCTGTGTTATTTTCAGGAGGTCTTGGGCTTTGGTCTGAGATGAACTGGTTGGAGGAGGGGGGCAAAGAAAAATAAGCAGTTCACTTTGGTTTGGGTGCCATTTCAAAAGAGTGACCTGAGGTTGCAGTCATCTGACCATGACTTTGGGAAAGGTTTTGGTAGTTAAAGTGGACAGGGTGTCTCTCTCAAGACCAGTGATATGGGGCATCAGAAGCTGAGGCCTGCTGAGCAACCTCAGAGCTGACCAATGTATGTGCCATGGTAACACTTGTAGGTAGGCCGAAGACCATGGTGGCCTCCAGAGGGGTCATGCCAAAGTTACGGTCCTAGGAGTCCCTGGACCAGAGGCCTGCAATGGCACATCACCTGAGTCATTGGTCAAATTATGGACTAGAGCTTAAATGTTCTTGGTAACACCAGGGTCCTTGTTCTTTTTGTCATTCTGTTTCTTTGGAATGACGCTAGCTGACACTGGAGTTTGATGAAGCCCTGTGGTAGCACTGGATTGTGACCTCACTGGGGAAGCCAAACAGAAAAACTCCATATGGGTAGCTAGTACCTCAGCCCTACATTGTAGGGTTTTTGCATGGAATTTTGCATAGTCAAGATACTTAGAAACATCATACTGAGACCACAAATAGAACAGACAAAAGGAGTGAAAATCTTTATCTGGGATTTGCTTTCCACACTTCAAGTAATTGTTGACTTTTTTGAACATTAAATTAGTGGACACATTTCCCCAGTGGGAAACCTATCAGACTGGAAGAACAGGTTCTCAGGAAAAACAAGTTAACTGATGAACTGCAAGTGTTCGGAACACACGTGAAGCACATAGTATTGCACAGCTAGAAAGAGGTGAAGATGGTACTGATGAATGCCCTTCTTAAACTCAGATGTCCAAACATTGGTCATTGGATGTCTGCTGGCTAGGGATAATGCAGATACTCTGGAAGTTGGGCTGGTCACAGGCTTCCGCATGGTAGGAAGATCCAAGAATCAATACTGCAAAACTGATTACAAAAAACATCTTCAATGTATCTACTTTTTGTGCCACATTAGGTCAGGTACAATGATCACAACTTTAAGTTATACATTTTAATGAAGCAGTGAAGAACTTCATTAAAAAATTCTTCTCAGTTCCAAGTTCTATTCTGTATATTACGAACAGAAGGACTAAATCTACATTCAAACCATGAATTACACAAAATATCAAGAATATGCTATGTCCAGCAGATAAAATACAGACATTGTGCTACAAAGATAAAGTGCCAGTGCAGCAACAGGTAGCACACTCATCTTTGGTGATGAAAGACCAGAAGGCTGAGGGTTCTATTCCCACACTGAGTGACTGGAATGCTGGCACTGAATTGAAGCAATAGGGGGGTGCTGCATTCCTGAGTGTGTTGTCATTTGGATGAGGGAAAATCCACAGCAGAGAACATGGACACCCTGCAGATCACCATAGACTGCTTTCAGAAGGTAGGTCTCATCTCAAACAAGGGTCCTCTTCCTGGGAGCCCTCATAGAGTCAGAGAGATGGTGGTAGCTCAGGTGGGCATAAAAGATCCCATGGCACTTATCAAAAAGAGTAGGGAACATTCCACACTGCCTTAGCCAAATTCCCCCTAGTACTAGAACTACCACTTTTGGTCTCCCCTCAAAAGAAGTCACTAGCTTAGTGGCACTAAATTGCTCCATCCATCCATCCATCTATCCATCCTCAACCACCTTTTCCCATTTTGCACATGGAGTCAGGGTGTCATTGGTCAACAAAGGATAAATTATTACAAAGACATTCTCCTTATAAATCTCTGTAAATTAAAAGAACTTCACCATTCAGTAAAATGTTGAAAATTGCCCATACAAACTCAAAGTCAAATCACTGACTACTCATGAGTTTGCAACCATTAAAATCAAGACTGTCTATTGATTCTTCAAACCATTTATGTAATGAAGTTTTAGAGGTAACCATCTTGTCATTTTCTTTTATGTTTACTATCAGTACATTCCCCAACCTACCTGCTCTACAGTGAAAGAAAGAATTCCTTAATGAAATTTTAGTGGAGGTAAGAAAATATGATGAAAATTACTTCTGGCTTCCACGAGTGATTAAAAACTCGATCCTAAGAGTTACTGCCAGCAGCTCATTTCTATAACATTTAAAAGAGCATAATCACATCATCCCTTAACTGCAGGATCATGGTCAAAAATGCAAAGCCAAATTAAAGACCGTTTAAAAATAAACAAATACCAAGAGCATAAGGTATTTTCACCTAAAGATAGCCCCCTCTCCCAGAAACAGTTATAGTTGCTTCATTGACTTGTGCATATTCCTTATTCTTATGAAGAAATAAAATTACATGTGCTTTACTGGCAACTTTGGATGAAATTCATGAATTTCTATAAAGATCACTAGCATTATACCATAAAATCTAGCCATTTGTAGCACAGTCTAAATGTTAGAGTATTTACGAGTGCATAAGAAATATTAACCATCTATATGGAAAGACAATATGTACAATCTCTGCAGAAGTAAATGGTATCTGAATAGTCCCATATTAAACAAAACTATTGCAAATGCAGAAGTTGCTGCTGGCAAACAACTTTGCATTTCAGTGTTTCACTGGTGCTGCGGTAGCGTTGTCACCTCATAGCAAGACGTTGTCCCGTTCGATTCTCAGCTAGAGCGTCTTCTGTGTAGAGGCATATGTGAATGGGGCATGCCTTCATTGAAGGTTGTGCGCGTCAGGGCTGGTAACCCAGTACATAAAAATCCACTACCAATCATTAGCGGACCGGAGTTCCGCTGTGGCGAACCCTAACCGGGAAAAGCCGAAAAACACAAACACACCTAGAAACATAGTGTCTAGTGACTTGAAGAATAAATTGAGTATGTGACATTTAAAAGATGATGCACTAGTGATATTGCCATAACATTTCCTGAACTAGATCAGCTGTATAATGAGGAATGGTTGGCAAACAGTGCCAAACAGGTTCATATTTACTAGGCATACAGTCCTGGGGCCCATTAAGAAGCCTAGCCTAAATTCCCAATTACTCCAAAGCACTGTCTGATTAAGTGACTTGCTCAAAGTCCAACACTAGGTGTATGAAGGCGGACAGCTTCAAACTCTGCCCCCTTACCACAGGAAGCAGCTAATTAACAAGTTGGAGTGTTAGTCCTCTGCAAATAGATACTGAAATCCTTTACAATCTGATCTTGTAGAGACGACAGTAGCACAGTAACATACAATAATGACTACATAATGGAAGCTGAAGATAAGAAGGTTCTGATCATCACACAGAATTATGCGGACTATATGATCTGACAAATGTCAACCCCTTTGCACTTGCTGGAGACTGGAGAGAAAGTATTACAAAAACATATTAGTAAAATGTAACAAGTTTAGACTACTGAAATATAGCAAGATTAGTCCATGTTACATAATTCAGGTCACGTGTCCAGAATAAAACAAGCTAAATTAAAATGTATCCATAGTTAAAAAGCTTTTATTGTCTAATTTATTCACAGCTAAATAATAAACACACTGTCAACATTCAACAGAAAAAGGAAACAAAGGATCACATCCAAAGAGCATGGCTGATATAATGATGCATCTGTTTACTACAATCAATGTCCCTCCTTTACCCCATAACTGACTTGTAGTTGAGGGGACCATTGAGGAGCCTAGCCAACATTTCCAGTTCTCCATAGCACTTTCTGGTTAAGTGATTTGCTCAAAGGATAGACAAGGCAAAAAAGCTGACTTGATCTGCAAAACTGTAGAGAAATAAGAAGTCTGGCAGTTGGTGTAAAGGATAATTCTACTACTTCCTCTACCCTAGGTACAGGGCTTGACTTTACACACACGCACACACACACACACACACACACACACACACACACACACACACACACACACACACACACACACACACACACACACACACACACACAAAGAAGCAGGTAAAAGTGTGTGTGTACCAGCTCCCAGTCTCACTGGTGTGGCATCTATGTCAATGAAATTGAGCAGCATGCCAGGAAAATTAAAAGCAGTAGTAGTGGGTCAGTGTTTAGACATCAAACAGGAAAGCAGTAGTGCTATAGTTTTAAAATATTGTAGGAAAACTTTTCTTTTCTATTTTTTGTTGTTATTGTTAATTAATCGTGATGGCCAAGACCCCCCCCCCCCCAGACAGCCCCAGGCAGCTGCCTGGGTCTACTAGTGCTGGATTTGGCCCATAGGCATATTTCTCATCCTTCAACTGCCCAGATTTTTATATCATATGTTTAGCCTGTTCCTAATATAAAATTCATGTTTTTGACAAACAGTTGAGAACTGATGTCACAAAATGATGACACATGTTTGAGTTTCAGACTTCATACCCTTCAGAAAAATGTATGCTAGCACAATATACCTTATCCCTGCAAACGTCTAAGTTTATGAGAGCAATATTTTAAACCTGTCCTTATTTTTTAACTTTGTCTCCCCAACTATTTTTGGATTTGAACAGATTTCTTGAAATAAAACATTGTGAGGTATGATCCTGGCAGCAAAGGAAAAATGCATACCCCTACAATGTACCTGCTTGAAAAGTCCCATTTTGTAGTTCTGCACACTGCATAAAAATATTAAATGTCATCTTATCCTTGTGCATTCATAATGCTACAAAAAACTCTCCTGTAATTAAGCTGAGTGCCTAGCCTGTTTAGCAGCTGTGAGATTAAATCTTGTTCCATAGGTTCATAGGTGTTTACTTGGCTAATGACCACAATGGCCCTTTTAAGCCTAGCCGTGCAACTCAAATGTGACCCAAAAATTTGATTAATGCAAAGGTAATTTCCTGACTACATCTGTACATCAGAGACATAGGTGCCAGACCAGGGGTGAATCTCCATTACCCATCGACTGGTCCAAGTTGTACTTAAACAGGAACAGAGAGGAGACCTGCTTCACATGGATGTGGAGCTTGCTCCAGAGAATGGGAATTCTCTGAGAAACATATATTTCTCTCTCAACATGTCCTATTTATGTCAAAAGCAAAACTTAAGTATTTTAATCGAGTAGTTCTGATGCTGTTCATTTTGCAGATGTGCAAAATGTTCATCAAAACAGGTTCCAGGGATGCCTTGCATGCCATGTAAAGATCACCTCTCAGAAGTTTGCATGATACCAACTAAAGAGACAGGGCTTTGTGGTGATCAGTGTAGGATACTGAGTTTACTCCCTGTATTGTTTTTTGTAAGGAACATTTCTGGACATTCCACTTGCTGCATGTGTCTGGTCAAGGACATACTGAAGGGGTATAATACTCTATGCTGGGTCTGATGAAGGCCAAGTACAGTGGATGACGGCTTAGTATAGAGCTCTAGTTCCTGGAAAGCCTCTCGCCGGCTGTGTGTGTGTGTGTACTAGCTCCCAGTCTCACAGATGTGACATCTGCTAATGAAAAAGAGCTGCATGTCATGAAATTTTAAAGTAGTAGTAGTAGTGGGTTGGTGTTCAGTCATCAAACAGGAAAGCAGTAGTGATGTATTTTTAAAATATTGTAGGTAAACTTTTCTTTTCTTTTCTTTTTTTTTTTTTTTTAATCCTGATGGCCAGGCACCCCGACAGCCCTAGGGCCTAAGCAGCTGCCTGTGTCAACAAGGGCTGGATATCACCCATAGGCATATCTCTCATCCTTCAACTGGTCAGATTTTTTTATCTCATATTTGTGGTATGTTCCAAATATAAAATTTGTGGTTTTTTTGACAAACAATTGAGAAGTGATGTCACAAAATAATGACAGACTTTTGAGTTTCAGACTTCATACCCTTCAGAAAATGAATGCTAGCACAATACACATTATTCCTGGAAACTTCTAAGTTTATGAGAGCAATATTTAAAATCTGTCCTTATTTTTTTAGTTTTGTCTCCCCAATAATTTTTGGATTTGTACAGATTTCTTGCAAAAAAACATTGAGAGGTATGCCCACTGGCAGCAAAGCAAAAATGCACACCTCCACAATGTAGCTGGCTGCAAAGTTCTATTTTGTAGCTCTGCACGCTGCATTAAAACATTAAATTTCATCTTCTCCTTGTACCTTCATAATGCTACAAAAAACTCTCCTGTAATTAATCTGAGTGCCTAGCCTGTTCTGCAGCTGTGAGATTAAGTCTTGCTCCATAGGTTCATAGGTGTTTACTTGACTAATTATCGCTGTGCCCCTTATAAGCCTAGCCATGCAACCCAAATGTGACACAAAAATTTGATTTATATAGGGGTGATTTATTGACTACATCTTTCCCTCAGAGACATAGGTGCCAGACCAGGGGTGAATTGTCATTACCCATAGACTGGTCCAAGCTGCACGTAAATAGGAATCAAGAGGAGATCTGCTTCACACAGATGTTGAGCCTGCTCTGAGAATGGGAATTCTCTGAGAAACATATCTTTCTCTCCTAATATGGCCTATTTATGTCAAAAGCAAAATGTAAGTCTTTTAATGTAATAGTCCAGATGCTGTTCATTTTGCGGATGTGCAAAGGGTTTATCAAAACAGGGTGCAAGGATGCCTTGCATGCTATGTAAAGATCACTTCTCAGAAGTCTGTATGATACCAAGTAAAGAGACAGGGCTTTGAGATGATTGGTATAGCACATTGAGTTTACTCCCTGTATTGTTTTTGTAAGGAACATTTCTGGACATTCCGGTTGGTAAATTTGTCTGATCAAGGACATACTTAAAGGGGCATAATACTCTATGGTAGGTCTGATGAAGGCCAAGTACAGTAGATGAGAGCTGAGTATAGAGGTCCAGTTTCTGGAAAGTCTCTCACTGGCTGTGTGTGTGTGTGTGTGTGTGTGTGTGTGTGTGTGTGTGTGTGTGTGTGTGTGTGTGTGTGTGTGTGTGTGTTTGTATATGTGTGTGGGTGTGTACCAGCTCCCAGTCTCACTGGTGTGGCATCTGCCAAAGAAAGAGAGCTGCATGCCAGGAAAGTTTAAAGCAGTAGTAGTGGGTCAGTGTTCAGACATCAAACAAGAAAGCAATATTGATGTATTTTTAAAATATTGTAGGAAAACTTTTTTTTTTTTTAATTAATGATGATGGCCAGTCCACCCCCCACCCACCCCCCAGCCCTAGGCACTAGGCAGCTGACTGGGTCACCTAGTGCTGTATTTGGCCATGTTTAGCAGCTTATAATCTATGGAATAAATAGCTAACTCTTTTAGTCTTTCACTGTAACAGTAATGTTTTTACCTTGATAATCTGCTTAGTAAATAACTTCTGAACTCTACTACGAGAAGGAGAACAATACTTCATAAGACACCCAACTACTGTATATTGCAAACCAAAACAGATGCATTCCTACTTGTCATATGTCTTGGTATATTTTTATCACTGCATACATTTTTCTAAGCACTTCTCTCAAGTGTACATCAAAACATAAAGCAACATCTAAAAATGACCCCAAATCTTTTACACTAATGTCAGACATTAAAATATGATCATCCAGTACATATTGATATCCATCGTTCTATCCCTCTAAAATGCAGAGCCCTGTATTTTATGACATAGGTTCCTAGGTTCATAGGTGTGTAGTAGGTTAATGGCCCTGGGGCCTTTACAAGCCTAGCCATAAGATTACCCTGGCATCGTGCCACCTGACCTTAGTTCCCAGTGCCTCTGTCAAGTAGAGCCACTGGAGTTTTCCCCACATTAAAATTTTAACATTAAAAATTTAAAATTTTACTTTAAAAGTAATACCATTGAAAGATGACATCCTAGTCAGGTTATCCAAATATTCATGTGGCATTTTTTCTCATCATGAATATAAGCAATGGTATCATCATAGGAGAAAAATTAGAAATGAACATATCTAGCAGTAGTGGCTCCAGAATCAATACCTACCTTATCAGATAGCCTTTCTCCATACTCTGTGGACACATCCAGTTCTAACAGAATTTGGGTAAAGGAAGAATAGACAGGAAACCAAATGTTTAGCTGTCTTACTGATAAGTCATTCAAATCATGATATTCATCAGCAGAATTAGATTTTACTTTCTTTAATATGTCAGAAACACTTGATCCATCTATTTCCACACAGACATCATTATTAGTAATGTTTAGGATACCATAATTATCAAATATATCTGAAACACTGTCAAAAAGTTTTGAGCAAAAATAGTTGTTACTTTATGCTACTTCATCAATTTCAGTAATGAATAACTCATCAATTTTAATAGCTATATTGGATGTTGCATCTTATTGCTTCAGATGTTTAAACAGTGCTTTACAATTACTTTGAGTATGCTCAGCACTTCATAATTCTTCCTGGACCAACACTCATTCCTCCTGAAACTGTTTTTTTTTTTAATAGTCTGACACCATTCTTCATTTTTTTCTTTACAACAGGGAATATCTTAACTAATTTCCAAAGGAATGTTGCTTTGTATCTTAGTCAGTTTTCTTGACCACCACAGTGGGAATTTACTAGTCTATCTGGTATTGTGAACCATAGTCCATGGTGAACCACAGTATCATTAATAACTTTATAAAACATTTCTCAACAATATTCCTTCTCTCTGCCTTCCATATCGACCCACCCTTTCCATGCCTTCAATTCCATGTTAATAACTTACCTCAATTTTAAGTGATTTAAACTGGCTTCCAATATAATACACTGATGGTCATTGGAACCTACTTCTGATTCATTCAAAGGGGATCCAGTGTCTGTTACCCTGGGATGACATGCTTGACAAGCCGCGTTGCTTCTCAAGAGATGGCTTGCACCTGTCACCCCTTGGTTTTCGAATACTGGCCAAGGCTCTTACTGCCCCCATAGTGCCTTTTTAGGCCAGGCTCAAAATTCAAACCCACCACCGTAAACAGCAGAAGTAAAAAAATGAGGGTTATGCTACTCAACACCAGGAGTTTAAATCTCAAAATGCATGTGCTCGAAGCACTCCTAATTATGGAGAAGGTCGACATCTGGGCAGTAACTGAAACCTGGTTCAAGGCTCCAGAGAGCACTCCAGCACTACTGGGCTACAACTCATACCACACATTTCAGTCACAGAATACGGACCGAAACACAAAAGGAGGGGGTGTATCCATGTTCATCAAGGATACCCACACCTCCAGGTTAGTGGTGCAGCATGGTACCTCTGAGATCATCCATGTGCAACTAACATCGGGCAAATCTGCAATGCAAATTGTGGCCTGCTACAGATCACCCTCCATGATGCAGGACCACCACTCCACCTTTCTGGAGACACTGGAAAACATGAAGGTTCTACCCAACACCCTGATATTGGGCTATTTCAATTACCCTACCATTAACTGGGAAAACTATTTGAGTACAAACTCCCAGGCTCAGCGCTTCCTGGAATTTATCAACTCAAATACCCTGGATTAGCTGGTAAACTCCCCTACCAGAGGCCACAACATATTAGACCTGATCATCACCAACATGGGCTACAGGTGTTCCGTACTTGAGGTCAACCCGTCACTGGTTAGATCCGACGATAAACTAATCACTCTGGATGTCCACACCCCACCACCACCCCCAACCAAGGAAACCACAGTGAAAAACTTTTCTAAAGCAAACTTCACCTTACTTAAGGCAGAGGTGGTAAGTTTCACATCCCCCACACTAAAGGATAACACTGCCCAAGATGCAGAATCCTTTACAATTGCACTCTATGAGCACCTACAAGGATGCATGGATCATGCCATCCCTAGCAAAACCAAGACTCACTCCCCTAAAAGAAGGAAACCAGTCTGGTGGACCCCTGCCATAAACAGGTTATACAACAGAAGGAGGAAACTAGTTCAGAAAAAAAGCAAATCCCAAGAAGGGAAGACATCCCTGATCAGTATCAGTAAGAAACTAAGGTCCCACATAAAATCATCCAAGGCTAACTTTGAAACAAAAATAGCCAAGGATTTGAAAGATAACCACAAAGCCTTTTTTAGCTATGTCAAGAATCTAAGTGGCAACTCGCAGATATGCTCTGAGCTAGTGCAAAATAGCACAAAATATACTGAACCTACTGATATTGCCAACATCCTGGCAGATAGATTCAGTGCAAACTTCACCTCCCTCTCAACTTCAAAAGGGCCCACAACAATACCAGAAAAGTGTAGTGTCCCAGAAATCACAGAAGCACAGGTGAAAACAGCCCTTTCAAAAGCGAAAAACACAGCATCAATGGGGCCAGATGGTGTCCCAGGCTGCGTCTTGCATGAACTACAGAATGAACTAACCCCCCACCTAAAAACGCTGTTCAACCTCAGCCTCTCCACAGGCTACATGCCCATAGAATGGCACACAGCAATGGTTATTCCGCTCCACAAAGGAGTGGCCACAGCTGACCCTGGTAACTATTGCCCCATAAGCCTGACTAGCCTGGTCTGCAAGGCTATGGAGCGCATCATCATGGAACTGATTAACAAAGACATAGGGAACCTGCAAACACTTGACCTGACCCAGTTCGGCTTTGTTAAGGGCAGATCATGCCTACTAAACCTGGTTGACTTCTTCGAGACAGTCACCAAGGCCATAGACAAGGGAAAGGTGGTTCACACAGCCTATCTAGATCTTGCCAAGGCTTTCAACACCATTCCTCACTCAGGTATTATAGAAAAACTCACCAGCCTGAACATAAACCCCTATGTCACAAGATGGGTTGCCAACTGGCTTACAGACAGAACTCATACAGTAAGAATAGCCGGCTCCAGGTCCGACCCTAAACCAGTCACAAGTGGTGTCCCACAAGGTTTGGTTCTGGGACCCCTACTGATCGGCATATATTTCTCAAAAGTACAGGCAAACACAGGAAGACTATGGCTAACCACATTCACTGCTGACTGCAAATTGGGAGCCATAATCGACTCTCCAGCTGACACGGACATCCTTCAAAAAGGCCTTACTGAGACAGTCACCTGGTGTCAAAGTCATGGCCTCAAGCTAAATGCCAAAAAATGCATAGTCATCCTGTTTGGGAAAAATGAAACATCCATGAATTACCACATAGGCGGCAGCCCCCTTAATACAGAAGAGGTAACAAGAGATCTGGGGACCCAGGTAGATAGTAATCTCTCCTTTGACAATCATATTGCCAAAGTAATTAGGAAATCATACTATGTGGCCCATCTAATTACTAAGGGGTTTGCATCTAGAAATAAAGAGGTTATAGTGCCCCTCTACTCATCACTCATCAGACCCATCATAGAGTACAATGCCCCATTTGGGATGTACCTCACAAGGCACTTCTAACAGCTGGAAAGATCACAAAAGCACCTCACCAAGAGGATTACTGGCCTCAAACATATGTCCTATGCAGCCCGATTGAAAAAACTCCGGCTGTATTCAGTGGCATATCACTTACTCAGAGGTGATCTCTGCCTGACCTACAAAGCCATGTCCAACTCAGAATTGATGGACATGCTCCACCTAAAGAAATCCAAGTCACTGAGAGCCACGTGCTCTAGTGAGCTAAACCTCACCACAACAATAAATAGAACATGCTGGAGGGACAGATTCCTGTCACAGAGACTCCCCATGCTTTGGAACAAAATTTCTAACTACATTAGGCAGAGCCCCTCACTAACACTCTTCAAGAGAAGCCTTGATGAGTGGATGGGTAACAGAAAATACACCCCTGGGATCACTTCACTGGCTCTGCTTGACAGAGGCTCAGTTAATTAATCAATGGGGCGGCGAAAGCCGACACACTCTGGCTAAGCTTATAAATGCCCTCAGGAAGATAGCCTAGTACCTACCTATGTACCTATGAACCTATTTGCATGTTGTATTATTTACTGATTTTCCTTAAGCCTTATAATATTTAATCTATTCCCAAGCATGGTGGGGTCAAGAACAATCTGAATTTAACTATTTCTTAAACTGTCTGTTATTATAGAATCGACAACCTCAAATCCAGATGTAGATGCTCATGCCAGATGAATTAAAATCACTGGCTACAATGTCAATTTTTTTTGTAAAAAAAAAAAAAAGCCTGCCCAAGTAAAATATCCTTACCCATATTCAAGTCTGGTGCTCAATAAACTCAAGTAACATTTCTAGTTTTGTTACCTGATGAAAGCTTGAACGGCAATTATATTATCCTGAAGTGGGAAATATTGAAGAAGAAGATAATTCACAAGGAGCATATGTTGATACTACCTCACCTCACTTCTACAGAGCTCAGCAAAGCTTGTCATCCTCGCCTGTGATTCTGAAGTGTTTCTCTTGTTTCCTGAGCCATCCAGGCTAAGATAAGCTGCTTTATTTGATGTTTTTGAATGTGTATTTCTCATGTTAAATGATTGCCACAATTTGCCTGCATTTTTTAAAGTATGTAAGCCACTGGGGATGCACAAGCCAGTGCATTTCTTTGTGCCGGTCCCAAGCCCGGATAAATGGGGAGGGTTGCGTTAGGAAAGACATCCGGCGTAAAATTTTGCCAAATCATACGTGCGGACAACAGTACAGATATACATACCGGATTGGTCGAGGTCCGGGTTAACAACGACCGCCACCAGTACTGTTGGCCAACAGGGTGCTGGTGGAAATTGGGCTACTGTTGGCTGAAGAAGAAGAAGGGGGGAAGGCATGCCCGAAGGCAGGTAAAGGCTAGGACTGTGATAGTGAGGGTCAGAACTTTGAATGTTGGCAGTATGACTGGTATAGGGAGAGAGCTATCTGATATGATGGACCGAAGGAAGGTTGGTATATTGTGTGTGCAAGAGACCAGATGGAAGGGGAGAAAGGCTAGGTGTATCAGAGGCGGGTTCAAATTATTTTATCATGGTGTGGATGGGAGGAGAAATGGCATAGGGGTTATCCTGAAGGAACAGTATGCTAAGAGTGTTTTGGAGGTGCAAAGAGTGTCGGATAGAGTGATGTTTATGAAGCTGGATATTGATGGTGTAATGATGAATGTAGTTAGTGCATATGCTCCACAAGTTGGGTGTGTGATGGATGAGAAAGAAAAATTTTGGAGTGAGTTGGATAAAGTGGTGATGACTGTACCCAAGGGTGAGAGACTGGTGATTGGAGCAGATTTCAATGGGCATGTTGGTGAAGGGAACAGAGGGGATGAGGAAGTTATGGGTAGGTATGGTGTTAAGCAAAGGAATGCAGAAGGTCAGATGGTAGTGGATTTTGCGAAAAGGATGGACATGGCTGTGATGAATACGTATTTTAACAAGAGGGAGGAGCATAGGGTGACATACAAGAGTGGAGGAAGATGCACACAGGTGGATTATATCTTATGTAGAAGAGCCAGTCTGAAGGAGATTGGAAACTGTAAAGTTGTGGCAGTGGAAAGTGTAGTTAGGCAGAATAGGATGGTGGTTTGTAGGATGACATTGGTGATCAAGAAGAGGAGGATGAGTGTGAGGGCAGCACCAAGGATCAAATGGTGGAAATTGAAAAAGGGTAATTGTGAGGTGGAGTTCAGGGAAGAGTTAAGACAGGCACTGGGTGGCAGTGAAGAGTTACCGAATAGCTGGGTAACTACAGCAGAGCTAGTAGGAGAGATGGCTAGAAAGGTGCTTGGTGTGACATCTGGAAAGAGGAAGGAGGACAAGGAGACCTGGTAGTGGAATGAAGAAGTACAGGAGAGTATACAGGGAAAGAGGTTGGTGAAGAAGAAGTGGGATTGTCAGAGAGATGAAGAAAGTAGACAAGAGTATAAGGAGATGAGGTGCATGGCAAATAGAGAGGTGGCGAAGGCTAAGGATAAGGCGTATGAAGAGTTGTATGAAAGGTTGGACACTAAGGAGGGTGAAAAGGACCTGTACCGATTGGCTAGACAGAGGGACCGAGCTAGTAAAGATGTGCAGCAGGCAAGGGTGATAAAGGATAATGAGGGAAATGTACTCACGAGCGAGGAGAGTGTGTTAAGCAGATGGAAAGCATACTTTGAGGGGCTGATGAATGAAGAGAATGAGAGGGAGAGAAGGCTGGATGATGTGTGGATAGTGAATCATGAAGTGCAGTGGATTAGCAAGGAGGAAGTAAGGATAGCTATGAAGAGGATGAAGAATGGAAAGGCTGTTGGTCCAGATGACATACCTGTGGAAGCATGGAGGTGTTTAGGTGAAATGGCAGAGGAGTTTTTAACTAGATTGTTTAATGAAATCTTGGAAAGTGAGATGATGCCTGAGGAATGGAGAAAAAGTGTTTTGGTACCAATTTTTAAGAATAAGGGTGATGTGCAGAGCTGTAGTAAATACAGAGGGATTAAACTCATCAGTCACAGCATGAAGTTATGGGAAAGAGTAGTGGAAGCTAAGTTAAGAAGTGAGGTGATGATTAGTGATCAGCAGTATGGTTTCATGCCAGGAAAAAGCACTACAGATGCGATGTTTGCTCTGAGAGTGTTAATGGAGAAGTACAGAGAAGGTCAGAAGGAGTTGTGGACTTAGAGAAAGCATATGACAGGGTGCCTAGAGAGGAGTTGTGGGATTGTTAGAGGAAGTCTGGAGTTTCAGAGAAGTATGTAAGAGTGGTACAGGATATGTACGAGGGTAGTGTGACAGTGGTGAGGTCTGCAGTGGGAGTGATGGATGTGTTTAAGGTGGAGGTGGGATTACATCAAGGATCAGCTCTGAGCCCTTTCTTATTTGCAAAGGTGATGCACAGGTTGACAGATGAGATCAGACAGATGTCCCCATGGACTATGATGTTTGCAGATGACATTGTGATCTGTAGTGAGAGTACGGAACAAGTGGAGGAGACACTGGAGAGGTGGAGATATGCTCTAGAGAGAACAGGAATGAAGGTCAGCAGGACTAAGAATATGTGTGTGTGTGAATGAGAGGGAGGATAGAGGAATGATGAGGATGCAGGGATTAGAGGTGGTGAAGGTGGATGAGTTTAAATACTTGGGATCAACAGTTCAGAGTAATGGTGAGTGTGGAAGAGAGGTGAAGAAGAGAGTACAGGCAGGATGGAGTGGGTGGAGAAGAGTATCAGGAGTGATTTGTGATAGACGAGTACCAGTAAGAGTGAAAGGGAAGGTCTACAAGAGGGTAGTGAGATCAGCTATGTTATATGGGTTGGAGACAGTGGCATTGACAAAAAGGCAGGAGTCAGAGCTTGACATGGCAGAGCTGAAGATGTTAAGATTTGCACTGGGTGTGATGAGGATGGACAGGATTAGGAATAAGTATATCAGAGGGTCAGCTCAGGTTGGAACGTTTGGAGACAAAGCCAGAGAGGCAAGATTACGCTGGTTTGGACATGTGCTGAGGAGGGATGCAGAGTATATTGTGAAAAAGATGCTAAGGATGAAGCTGCCAGATAACAGGAAAAGAAGAAGGCCTAAGATAAGGTTTATGGATGTGGTGAGAGAGGACATGCAGGTGGTTGGTGTGACTGAGCAAGATGCAGATGACAGGAAGAAATGGAAATAGTTGATCCGCTGTGGCGACCCCTAACGGGAGAAGCAGAAAGAAGAATAATTGTAATTTTGCCAGAAAAATTGTTATTTTGGTCTTTTGTTGGTTTCTGCACTGTTTGGATATAAATTGCCTTATAGAAAGGTGACCTAGCCAGGGACAAAGTTGTTTTGTTGTTGAATTGCACTTTAGGGTTCCTTTTTGCTGTGATTTTACATTAGGTAGACCAGGTCATCTATACTGTAGCAGGCAGTTTGCCTGGTCATTCTGAGTTGCTAAGCACTGCCAAAGAGTTCAAAGCTAGCTCTTCATTGGCCAAAGGGCACAATAGTTAGATTTTAGCTTTTTTCTGTTTGCTATAAATTGGCACATTTGCATGGATCTGCTCAATGTGAAATGGTAGTTGGCAGTGTCCTGTACGGAGGCAAATGCTTAGTTAGTAAAATTTACCAATAAAGCTAGTATTAGGATTGTAGCCTGTAACAAAGTGAGGCATTGAGCTGAGTTAAGCTTAGAGTTGCTAGGTTATGCATCGGACAACACTAATACCATAGTCTAGCATTATCTAACATCTTGCCCTTAACCCTAGAAACCATTGCAGGAGACCTCTGTAAAATCCATTCTTTAAACCATAAAAGTCCACCTTAATAAAGATATGCAGAACATGGATATGCAATTTCCAAATGTCTCTCTTGCCGGCCTGGTAAATATGTGCATCCTAGGACAATATAAAAAGAAGTTATGCATTCATCATAATGTTCCATCTGTGTTGTCGATCTTCATTTATCCTTTACCTTTGGGATTCGGTTCCTACCCTCAGAACCAGCTCAGCCATTACATAGCTTGTGGGGCCAAAAACTCTTGAGTTAAGACTCTAACCACAATACCCCTCTCCATATTACCTCAAATCAAGTTTGCAGGTACACAGAAAGGCAAATAAATTGGTAAAGAGGACCTGTCCAACATTAAACCTGATAATGTTACCAGGACAAGAGTCCGATCCTCCAGAAATTCCATAGGAGGGGGAAGGGGGGGGGTGTAAAGGATAAATGAAGGTCAACAACACAGATGGAATGTTATGGTGAGTACATAACTTCTTTATCTAATGTTGTCAATCTTTATTTATCCTTTACCTTTGGGACACAATCTCCAGCTAATTTAGGTCCTGGGTGGCCTTATGGAAGGAAATTACTGAGAACCATACAGCCAAAGGATACTCTTCCCCTGGAGACCATATCCAATTTGTAATGAGTTATAAAGGTATGCTGAGTAGCCCAGGTTGTTGCTGCGCATATTTCATCCATGGAAGTCTTGGAATGGAAAACAGCAGGTGTGGCTATAGATCTAGTGGAGTGCGCTCTCACTAGTGCTGGTAACTTGAGATTATTTTTATTGTATATGAAAGTAATACAGTCTCTTAGCCATTTTGACAAGGTAACTTTTGAAACAGATTTTCTCAGAGATGAACCGGAGAAAGATATAAATAAGTAGTCAGATTTTCTAGATTCTTTAGTTCTGCTGAAGTAGAAGCATAATTGTCTTTGAACATCCAGCGACTGTAAGCAATATTCACCTTTGTTGGGAAAACTAGGAAAGAAAACGGGTAAGTTAATGGTTTGATTAATATTAGTTTCTGAGACCACCTTAGGGAGAAAAGATAGTTTGGATTTTAGTAAAACCCTATCCTTATGAAAAAACAAATAAGGGATGCTTAAAGATAATGCTTGTATCTCAGAAATTCTTCTGGTGGAAGTAATGGCTATCAGGAAAAATTGTTTTCCATGAAAAAAACTTTAAGTGACATGTAGTCACCGGCTCAAAGGGAGGAAGCCCTAAAGACTGCAAAACAAAGGTCAGATCCCAAGGAGCTAGAGAGTCATTAAAAGGAGGTTTTGGTCACAAAGCCCCTTTCATAAACACTTTACATAATCTATGTAAAATTGGTGAATGGTATACAAAGCCATGGTGAAAACTGGAAATAGAAGCTACTTGGACCATAATAGTGGAAGCAGAAGCTCATTGATCAAAAAGCATAGATAGAAACTCCAAAACTTTTTCAACCGGTGCAGAAAGGGGGTTTAGGCCATTATAGTATCCCCAAACAGAAAATCTTTTCCACTTGCTTATGTACAGTTTCCTGATGCAAGGTCTATGGGAATACAGTAGAATTTTTTGGACTAGAGAAGATCATTTTTTCTGCCTGGCAAATAGTGGAATAGGAGCAGTCAAGCTGTAAGCTTGAGGTTCTGAAGATTGGGGTGCATCACTCCTTGTGGATGAGACAGATGATCCAGAACTGGGTTCAGAATCCATGGACAATGAAATAGATGTGGCCACAGAAAGGGGAACCAGCCCTGTTGAGGCCAGAAGAGCTCAATAAGGGATCACCTTGCTTCTCAGCTTGCTGGCTTTCTTTAAGAAGAGGGAAATCAGAGGGAAGGGGGGAAGGCATAGAGAAGGCCTCGGGGCCAATCGTGAAGGAGAGCATCTCTCTGGGACTCCCCCTGAGGGACACTTAGGGCAAAATAGCTGCTGCACTTGTTGTTTTGAGGTGATGCAAAGAGGTTGCAAGGCTGGCCTCAATGCCAGAAAATCTCCTTTGCCACACTGTGATTGAGATACCAATTGTGAGGCAGGAAAATGCATCTGCTCAATCTGTCCGCTATCACATTTGAGCTTCCCAGGATGTGCACTGCTATGAGAAAGCGTTTGGAGGATATCACCCATTGCTACACTGTGGGAGCTTCTCGACACAGGGGGTAAGATTTGGTTCCTCCCTGTTTGTTTATGTACCAGACTACTGACATGTTGTCTGACTGAATTGCAATTGTTTCTAGAGAGAGGACAGATTGGAAGGCTTGCAATGCTAAGAGCACTGCCCTCAGTTCCAAAACACTGATATGTAGGTTGCCCTCTATGGGGGACCAAGTGCCTTGGACTGTTCTTTCCAGATAATGCCTCCCCCACACCATCTGGAAGGCATCTGTGGTCACTATGGCTTTGGGCTGAGGTGGGACAAAGGAGTGGCCTAAAAGAACTTTCTTGGATTTCATCCACCAGGATAGGTCCTTCTTGCAAAGACTGGTGATTAAAACTAGGTTTGTCATTGAATGGGTTGGGATGGACCATTGGGATGCTAGAAGCCACTGTAGTAGCTGCATATGAAATCTTGCTAGTGGAATTAAGGTGATAGTTGCTGCCATGGAACCCAAAGCTTGAAGGATTAGAAGTGCAGGAGCCTTGTCTTTGAAAAGAATAGCCTGTACTTGGGATTTTATTTTCTGTAGTCCAAGAAGAGGAAGGGAAGCTACACAAGAGATAGTGTTCAGGCGAGCACCAATGAACTCTAGATCTTAAGTGGGACTCAGGTGAGATTTTGAGTGATTCACGGTAATACCCAGATGGGCGAACAGATGTAGTATGAAATGTGTTGCTTGGAGTAGTAGATGCCTGGTGGAAGCAGTGATAACCCAGATGTCTAGACAAGGAAATACCCAGAATCTGTGCAGTCTCAAGTGAGCTGCTACTGCCATCAAACATTTGGTGAACACCCTGGGGTCCATGGTGAGGCCAAAGGGCAGCACTCTGAACTGGAAATGACTGGTTCTTAGTCAAAAGCAGAGGAACCCTCTGGAACATCTGTCCATGTTTATGTGGTAATACATATCCTAAAGGTCTATAGAGCACATTCAATCATTTTCTTCAAGAAAGGGAAGTATAGACTGAATCGTGACCATCCAGAACTTTTCTTGCTGAACAAACTTGTTCAGAATACTGAGATCTAGTATTGGTCTCAAGTCCCTTGTCTTTTTTGGCACTAAAAAGAACCTTGATTAAAATCCAGATCCTATCTGGTCTGGTGGGACTTCTTGGATGACACTTCTTTCTAGCAGTTTTTGAATCTCTAGGGCTGCCTGGTCCCTCTGATTGGGTGGAACATCAGGGAGTTTTTGTTTTGATTTCAGGAAGAGAGTGAAAGGAATATGGTAACCTCTGGCAATGATTCTTTGCACCCAAGCACCTGTAGTTATTTGTCACTAGGCTCTTGAGTGTAGTGAAAATCTTCCCCCAACTGCTCCCAGAGGTAAGCAATCAGGCCCCATTTCAGGAATGCTGATAGGATTGTCCAGAGAAAGAATCTCTGGAACCCTGATTTTGCAGGCCACCTCTGCCATGGGGTTGGCGTCTTTCACTGGAGCTCCCCCCTCTGCCCCAGGGGAACCACCACCATGTGTGTCCTGAAAAGGGCCCTGGGATTTTTTGAACCACATCTTGCCACTCCTCTGATTCCTACAGTAGAGCTGTTGGGGAGCAGAAAAACATATGCCCACTGTAGATACAGTCTTTCCATCTTTCTCACACATGGCTAGAGTTTCCTTGACTTTCGGGCTGAATAAATAAGATCCATCAAAAAGAGCATATGTGAAGGAAAACTTAAATGGCTCACCAACTCACACAAGCGCATCCAGGCATGACACCTAATGGCAGTGCCTGAACCCACTGCCCTGGTTGTCCCTTCGGCTGCATGAGCAATGAGCCTCATGGACAAGTAGGAAATAGAATCCAGGGTGGCTAGCTGGGAGGTCACTTTATCCTGGACCTCCTCAGACACAGATTCTACTAGGGTATCTCATAACTCCTTGATCAGATCCCTCTGGAGCCTAGTGAAATGCGCTATAAAGTTCAAAGACCTTAACATGAAGGTCAATGAAGCATAGACCCGCTTTCCAAATCTGTCCATTGCCCTTGACTCTCAACTGGGGGGATGAACAGTGGAACTCTCTTTAGCTAGTTCCTTCTTGGTGGCTGCTGCCACCAACATAGCATCTATTGCTAACCTTTTTGCTCAATGCTGGTGGTCCTCTGGAGCAGATAGTATTTTTTCAGGTCTCTGGGGAATTGGTTCTATGGAATCAGGAGCCTTCCAAGCCTGCTGTGCAATCAATTTAATAAGATCTTCCATGGGACAGGTCACCCATGAAGTAGATGGGTGAGCACCAAAGGCCTGCAAGTACACTGACTCCTCAGAGGTAGGGTCTTTGGGCTTCCAGTTACTCCTTTGTTTTAGAATCTCTAGAATGTTTTCAAAGAAGACATCTTCTGGAGGTGACTGGGGGGAACCTCCCCATCATCAAAATCTGTGTCTTCTGTGACTGATTCTTTAGGTGAATCTAAGTGTTACCTCTCACACATCTTATTCCAGGGTGGCTCCTCAGTGGGAATTTGTGAGGAGGACTCAGAAGAAGAGGGGCCCTGTGCAGGGGTATCTTGCAGGTTTGGCACCTGCTCTCTGGGCATGGAGGTTGGTGGAAGCTCTGGGCAAGAATGAGTCTTGGGATAAAACTCTTAACACAGAAGGGGCCAGCTGAGAGCCTGAAGAGGCCACTGCCCTCTCCATAACCTTGAAGGCAGATCCCCCCCAAACAGGGATGGGAGCCCAGAACTAAGGACAGCCTTGGAACCGAGGTCATACCCTGCCCCGAGAGAGCCACCACCAAAGTAGGAGCCAAGGAAGACCCCCCCCCCCCATCTGCCGAGGTTTCAAGAGTTAAAAATGACTCCAAATAAAAAAGTGGAGCCAATCTGAAACTCTCACACCCGACAGGAGAGCTACAGCCCTGGGAGTCTTTCAGTTCTGAAGGAAATGAGGAAGTCAAGGCAGATCCTGGAACAGAAGGGGAAAAGTTTGTCGTCACCAGAGCGGCTGGAACCAGGAAGATCGGAGTCAGGGGCTATAATCCCTCAGAGGAGGTTCAAGAAGGAAGATTTGGTTGAGTCCTGGGAGAAAACACCCCAACTCCAGAAGGGAGATGGGTCTGGGAAGAGACAGATAGACCCCTGGCCACTAGGATCTGATCCAACAGCCTCTCACTACATTGTCTTTGGTAAGACTCCTGGAGGATCTTACAGATAAACCTATGGGGAATTCTGTTTTTTCTAGGAAAGGGCTAGGGAGTTGTCCCAAAAAGTGGTCAATAGAGGTAGAATACCTTGTCCTGGGTGTGTAAGTTATGCTGGATTTTGGCACTGATAGAGGTTCCAGAGTCTGTGGAAGCAGGATGCCAAAGAAGTTGGTACAGAAGATGGCACAGAGAATTGTGGCACCATAGAAGATGGTGCCTAGGATATTGTCTGTGCTGAAAGTTTGGGAACCTTAGCCTTTGGCTCCATGGAAGCAGTTGGAGTGGAAGGCTTATGCTTTTTGCCACCAGAACCATAGGAAACATTGGTACCAACTGGCCTTTTTTACTTCTGGAATCATTTTTGAGGGGGACGAGTCTGTCTTAAATAAGGCCTCCTCAAAAGAGGACTTAATCAGTCCTTTTAGGATTAATTTATTTTTATGTTCACTCAAAACCCAGGTACTGAAAGCCTGGCAGATAGGACAGTTTTGGGAAAGATGTGCTGGGCCTAAACAATAGACACAGGAAGAATGCCCATTGGAATTGGGGATCGTCCGACCGCAATCCTGGCATTGCTTAAAACCGTTAGTGCCTTTTGGCTTCTCGGCCATATTGACAGGTTACCCAACAAAAATGATGTGTCATACACACACACACACACACACACACACACACACACACACACACACACACACACACACACAGATAAAACTGTCAACAATGGTAGGCTAAGTTACCTAAGGAGGTAGAAAGAGAGGGAAAAATACTACCAACAATGATAATGGAAAACTACCGACTGGTAAGAAAACACACTCATCGGAAAAGTGGGTAGAAAGGATAACGAATATATATATATATATATATATATATATATATATATATATATATATATATATATATGTATGTATATATATATATATATATATATATATATATATATGTGTATTGTGTATATATATATATATATATATATATATATATATATATATATATATATAAAGAAAGAAAGAAAGTTATAATAAAGCTGGAATATACAATAAAATTTCACTTAGCTGAGAAAGAAAATGGCTGACGCGTCTTGCGCCAAGAGCGGCAAATGAGATCTGAGATAATATGGGAGGGGTATTGTGAGTAGAGTCTTAGCTCGAGAGTATTTGGCTGGCATGAGCTATGTAATGGCCGAGTTAGTTCTGAGGGTTAGAGCCGAATCCCAAAGGTAAAGGATAAATGAAGATTGACAACATCAGATATTCTTAGGCAACCTTTTAATCCTTCAATAAACTAACACATATGTGAGAAATGTACATACACACCTTCCATGGTGGCAAAAATTTCACTTCAAACAAGGTAGTCAAGAACCCACACACTACACTGTTACCAAGAAGTGGTTTAAAGCCACTGAAAGCACTCTGATAGTGCAAGGCTACAGTATCTTCCACACATTCAGACCAACAGCAGCACAGACAGGGACTAAAGGTGGAGGAGTCTCAATCTACTTTAGCAACAAATATATCTCCAGGTTGATTTAAACAGGACAATGCCCTGGAGTTCATCCATGTGCAAGTCATCATAGATAAAGTCCCTAACCATACCCTAGGGAGTTATAGGTCACTATCTATGCCCCAAGAATCTCATGACTCATACTTGGAACTACTAGACACACTGATCATCCAACCAAGCACTCTGTTTTTGGGGGACTTTAACTACCCTGTATAGTCTGGGAAACATACATTGCCTCAAACTCACAGGCACAACCTTTCTTGGATGTTAACAAAAATACCCTGGATGAGACAGTGAGTGCTCCAACCAGAAGTTCAAACATACTGGACCTAGTACTCAGCAACACGGAAAAGCATTGCACCCTTCCCTGTGTCACATCTTCACAGGTGAGGTTGGATTACAAAGCTGTCTCCTTCAAAATAAAAATCAGCTCAAAAAACCTAACTAAACTTGTAACAGTTGGGAACAATTCTAAAGAAAACTGCATTATACTGAGCTAGACTTTGCTAAAATTCAATGACCCCCTAAATCCTGAGATCACAGAAACCTATGCAGAATTGTTCACAGAAACCCTGTACAAATATAGACAAAAATGTAATTAGCTGCCTAGAGGCTGTGGTACCTACCAGAAGTAAGCCAATAACAAATACCAAAACAAACTCCAATGGTGGAATCCTAACCTTAACAGAATATATAACAAAAAAAAAGTCATGGCCAAAATCAGAAAGAGCAACTCTCTTAAAGACAAGAGCTCACTGATTAAACTAATCAAGAAACTAAAAGGACTAATTAAGTCCAACAAGGCCACGTACAAGGTCAGGATAGTCTCTCAGACTATGGACAACCACAAGGCCTTCTTCAGCTATATCCAAAACTTTAAATGTAACATACAGCAATGTGCTCAACTGGCAGTAAATGGCATTAACTTCCCTGAGCAAGGTAACGTAGCAAATCTGCTGGTTGACAAATTTAGCTCCAACTTCACCTACTCCACTCCTATGCATAAATTCCCTTCTAGTATACCCCCCCCCCCCCACACACACACAACTCCCAGCAGGGAGCAGGTCTTGGCAGCACCTAAGCCAAAAACACTGCATCAATAGGTTCCAACAATATTCCCAGCTGCTTCCTAAATAATTTTAAACATTACCTATCAGGACCACTTGAGGCACTCTTCAACTACAGCTTAAAAACAGGTTATGTATTAAGGTAATGGAGGACTGCAACAGTCATCTCTCTTCACAAGTGTGGTCCCTCCACCAACTTCAGAAAGTGTAGTCCCATCAGTTTGACAAATCTAACATGCAAAGCCATTGAACAAATTAGTGGAAGGTCTTGCCTACTTAACCTGGTAGATTTCTTCATGAGGGTCATCAAGTCAGCGGATGAGGGGACATTGGTGCATACTGCCTACCTTGACTTCGCTATGGTGTTCAATACAATACCCCACTCAGGTATTGTTGACAAACTCATCAAACTTGGCATAAATCCCTAAATAACTCACTGTATTATGAGCTGGCTTACAGACAGGACCTAAAAATCAGGACTGTGGAGACTACTTCCACTAAGAGACCGATCACCAATAGAGTACTTCACAGCTAGTGCTGGGCCTGCTCCTGTTTGGCATCTACTTTTTGGAAGTCAAAGCTAGTGTCAAGGGGTTCTGGATCACCAAATTTGCAGATGGCTGTAAATTGGTAGCTATCATAGATTCCTGCCATGGCACTAACATCCTGCAAGAGGGTCTAACACAGACGAATGACTGGTGCCAAAGCCATGGATTAAAACTCATTGCCAATAAATGCATTATAGTGCCCTTTAGGAAAACATCTACTCAAACTAATTACTCCAACTATAAAACACCCCTAAAAGTTGGCCTGGTAGTTAGGAATCTGGGACCATATGTAGACAGTAATGTGGTCTTTGACCAACATGTAGCCAACTTCTTCTTCTTCTTTTTTCGGCCTTTTCCCGGTTAGGGGTCGCCACAGCAGATCATCTGTCCGCTCATGATTGGCAGTGGAGTTTTACAGTGTCAAGTTGCCAGCCCGGCACCCAACCTTCCACAGAAGGCACACACATGCACATGCACACACCTAGGGTCAATTTAGAGTGTCCAATCCACCTACTGCATGTCTTTGGGATGTGGGAGGAAACCGGAGCACCCGGAGGAAACCCAAGCGACCGCAGGGAGGACATGCAGACTCCGCACAGAAGGCACCCCAGCCAAGAATCGAACCGGAGAACCTCTTGCTGTGAGGCAGCAACGCTAACTGCTGCACCACTGTGGCCACCCAACATGTAGCCAACATAGTAAGAAAATAATTCTATGTCACCCTATGTATAAGTAAGGGTATAGCATCCAGGTCCAAGGAAGTAATAGCATCACTTTACTCGTCCCTTATAAGACCCATCATTGAGTACAATACCCCATTTGGCTTGCACTTGACTAGACATTTACAACAGCTGGAATGCCCACAGATGTTTCTCACCAGGAGAATCCAGACTATTTACACACTATCCCACACAGATTACCTTAAAACCCTATCTCTGCACTCAGTCTCCTACAGGTTACTGACAGCTGATCTATGCCTCGCATACAAGGCATCCTCAGATCCAGCCCTGATAGATATTTTGCATTTCCACAAAATGAACAGAAACACTAGATCCAAAGATTTAAACTTTGCCTGCAACATAAACAGAACATGCTGTCAAGACCGATATGTGTCTGAACGGATCCCCTTCCATGTAAAGCAGAGTTCATCCTTAAGCCTATTCAAATATAACCTTAACCATTGGATGTGAAACTGTAAATTCACCCCCAGTCTGGTCCCCATGTCTCGGATGCACAGAGGCCAACAGCAAGTAAAATATTCTATGAAACTGAACAGGAAGTAAAATATTCCCTAACTAACAAAGACCCCCTCCCAAAACCCTAATTTACCTCCTAACATACCCCTCCAAAAAGGCACTCAAGGTATGTAGGAACACAATTGGGTTCATTTGTGCAGCAAGGCTTATAAAGTATATAACTATGAACCTATGATTTAAAAAAAAAAAAAAGATGTTGATTGTATTCAAGAATATTTACAGTGGTATTCTTGACACCAAACTATGTTTCTATAATCAAAATAACACATTTCTTATCAGTAATTCTTGCTTCTAGAAGTTTCAGTTTCTTATTCACGTTTCTGGCACTGGCTAGGAAACATTTAGTTACTCCTGTTACCTTACTTCCTGGCTTGCTGTTTTCCAGACAGTAAAAAATATTTTACATGTATGCTAAAAAAGATTTTATTTGCTTGGTAATTTTAGATCCCAGCACTATTACTATGATGACTACCATTGTTGGTTGACTCTATAAAAACATCTTGCCTAAAATTAAATGGATGGTGTCAATGTCTATGCTTTGTGTGAGTGCAGTGTGCAAACATTTGGTTTTACCAAGCAACATTAATAGTGCTGGCATAGGGAAATTTTAGTTCCTTTAATAACATAGCAAAGGTGTAGGTAAAGTACTGATGATTTGCCATGAATGATGGTATTTTCTGTGGTGATGTGGCCAGAGTAAAGATAAGCAAACATATCTAAATAGTACAGTATGCAGTATATGTCTTTCTATTACAACTATATACAAGGTGTACACAGAGACAAAGACGGAATAAGAAAAAGAGAGAGAGAGAGAGAGAGAGAGAGAGGCAGTCAGACAGACAGCAATTTAACCTATGCAAAATGTAGACCTTCCTGCTTTGTAAGTATAGGCCACCTATTTTTATCAATGGCTTCAGCTTAAACCTGCATTAGTTAACATATATGAAATCTTAATAAGCAAATAACGAACGTGGTCCACCAAAGCTGAAGTGTAAAATAATGCTTTAATTAAAAACATAAAAATGATAAGTGCTTTCGGACAGTTGCCCTTCCTCAGAGCTCAAAGATTTGAGGAAGGGCAACTGTCCGAAAGTGCTTATCATTTTTATGTTTTTAATTAAAGTTTTATTTTACACTTCAGCTTTGGTGGTCCACCTTTGTTATTTACTTATTTTGGATTTTTTTTACAAGATTGGACCTTTGGTGCCTTTCGGGTTTCTCTTTGCATACATGAATTCTTAGGCTTGGCTATCCTTGCTTACCTTGATTGGCTATAAAGTACAGACAGTTGTGTAAGTAAACTTACCATAAACATACATGTTCAAATGATCATTGCTGGGGTAGCCTTATCTATATGGGTTATATCCTACAAAGGATATAACAGCAAGCCAGATTCAAAATATTCACACCTTGGCAAAAACAACACATTGAAAAACAAGGGGGATTGAGGGAGGGATCGGCTACTGCATCAGTGATTATTCGAACATCTACTGTTATGGTTAGTTTACTTGCACAACTGTACTATGTTCATCATATTAATCACTGCCTTAGCTATATGGATAGATTGTCATAGCTTACTACATTTGGGAGGTGGAAGGAGATGAGTCCAGGAGCCCCTGGAGAATGGTTCTAGCAAAGCTTGTTCTAGATCTAGAGAAGGGGGTCAAGCTTATAATGCTTTGTAAAAGTATATACAGGGGGCCAAGGTGTTTTTCTAGAATACTTCTAGAATCCAATCCTTTCCAAAAAGCCATAGATGACGCCAAGGCCTTGGTAGAGTGGGCCTTGACCCTGCTAGAAATAGTTTTGATTTGATGAGTATAACAAAAGCTAATAGCCTTAGACAACCATTTATAAATAGTCTGCTTTGACACAGGTTGCCCCTTCCTCAACTTTAAAGGAAATGAACAATCTATCTGAACATCAGAACAATTTAGTTCTGTCAAGATAGTACCTGAGATATCTGTGGACATCAGGTATGAAGTATCTCTTCTCCCTCGTTTTTTTGGTTCAGAAAAAAAAATGGAAAGATAGTTTGGCTAAAAGTAAACTTGGATACCACTTCATGCATTAAAGAAGGATTAGTTCTAATAGAAACCCTGTCTCTTGGAAAATGAGAGAGGGTTGATTTACCATAACAGCTTGCAATTCAGACACCCTTCTTGCAGAGGTCAGAGTAATCAGTAAAACTGTTTTCCATGTTAAGAGCCTCAAGTCATCAAGATTAGCTGGTTCAAATGGAGCAACTGTTAACTTCGCTAATGCAAACTTTAAGATACCAAGGAGGCCTTTCAAAAGCATTTTGACATGAGACTGCATTTAAAGAGGGGTATCCATGAGCAGACATGCTGAAATGGCCAGTAAGTGAACCTTGATGGAGGAGCAAGAAAGGTCATAGGAAATGAACTCACACAAATATCATAAAAACAGAGAACTACTAGCCCTGAATGGATGCTGGTTATGCTGTTGGCACCAACTAGAAAACCTTTTCCCTTTGCTAATATATGATTTTCTAGTAGCAACCTTTATTGTCTCCATTAGTACCTGCTGCACATCCTCAGTAAATCGGTGCCTAAATGGAATTAAGACCCTACCATTCTGGCAATCGATTGAAGTTGCCTAAGGTCGAGTTATGTCAAAAATCCTTGTTCCAGTGTGAGTAGATCTGGTCCATAAGGAACCTTCTAGTAATTGCCCCTGTTGATTTCCAAATGAAGAGAGAAACACTGTTGCCTGGGCCAAACAGGAGTCATCACAATGATCTTGGGGGATTCCTTATGAATCTTCAAAAGTGCTCCAGATATCGGTGGAAAGGGTAGAAAAGCATACAGGAATACTCCTGTCCAAGGAAAAGACAAAGCAGCTGTCTTTCAGGCCTTCTTGCATGGAGTCCTAGAGCAGAATCTTTCCAGCTGATTGTTCAGAGAGAAGGCAAATGGGTCTACTTGAGGAACTCCCACAGATAGATCAAATCTTGGAAGATCTCCTGATTTAATTTCCATTTGTGGAGGTTTGTCCTTGTCCTGCCCAGCTTGTCTGTCAAACAATTTCACTCTGATGGAATGTAGGACTGTGCTGTAAAACTAAATCCCCAAACTAAAATGGCTAGCCTGCAATGGGGGTATGATTTGGTTATCCCTTGTTTGTTAATGTACCACACGACTGCGGTACTGTCTGTAACAACTTGAAGAGGAACTGACTTCCAAAGATGATTCAGAGAGTTGAGTGGCTTTGCTAAGGGCAAGCAACTCTTTTATATTTATGTGCTTGAAGCTATCCTTGGTGTCCCACACATCTTGCTCTTTTATTCCAAGTGAATTCAGAAGTGTCTGTGATGAATGACTGCTTTGGAAAAGGGAAGCAGTAGGGGAGACCAGATTTAAGGATAATTGCTGTCTCCACCAAGTGATTTCTCTTCTGACAAACCTCAGCACTGGAATTTGAAAAGGCAAAGGAAGTTGGTGATGGGACCAAAGAGACATCAGATCTCATTTTATTGTTCTCATGTTAGAGGTATCATGAGAATCATACAAGCCATGAGACTCAAAATTCTGAGGCATTCCCTTGCAGTGACCAAAATCCTACTCGAAAAACTTTGAAGCACATCTTCATATAGATCTATTTATTCCTGTGTAAGAAAAGTTCTTTGCATTGAAGTATCTAGCTGACAGCCCAGGAACACAATCCTGTATAAAGGAGACAAAAATAACTTTTGAATGTTCTTGTGGAATTCCAGATTGTGTAAGAGATCTTTCCCATAAGTGAGAGATTCCTGACACTATGAAAAAGACTACACAAAGATAAACAAGTTGTCTAAAAATGGAAAAAAATGTGGATCTACACACTTTGTGAACACTTTGGTACAGTAGATAGTCGAAAGGGTAAGGTGATCCTGATACACAAAATCTTAAGAAATGCCTGAAGTCTGGATGAACAGGAAAGTGATGATAAGCATCTTTTAAATCTAGTGCTACCTAGAAACTTGAATGAGAAAGAAGAAGTAACAAGTTGTAAAGTGACATTGTTTTGAACTTGGGCACCATCACAAACAGGTTTAGGAAAAAAAGATCCAGAACTGGTTTCCAAGTATTTTCTTTCTTTAGCACTAAAGACATCCTTAAATAAAAACTTTTCCCCACCTGGGAAGGAGGAACTAGTTCTGTCACTCGCTGGGACATCATGTGATGAAGGACTTGTGGAAATAAAAGAGTCTGGTGAGGTGGATGAGGGATTACCACCTGGAAAGGAGGAATTTCCTTCAACTGCCATCTGTAATTTTGATGAGTGATCTTCAGAAGCTATTTGTCTGAAACTATTTGTGGCCAAACAGAAAAGTAGAGATTCAGACTTTCTGTAAGGGAAAAGATGCTGCTGGGGGTGGGGAGCAAGTCCCTTAAATTGACATGCTGACTTGTTGGACTGTCCTTGGTTTTGAGAGGTTCCAGAATTCTTTTTGGAACCCTCTTGTCATTTCTTTTTAACGTCATTACCTATATTTTGTTGAGTCTCTTTATTTTGCATTTTGCTAAAACAGGATGAAGGTTTCTAGAGAATCCCATAAAAAATTTGAAATCGGAGGGCTGAAATATCTTGGAGATTTCCTGTATCAGCTTACTCCTGTCATCACACTTTTTGATCACCTCTGCATCAGATTGGCCAGACTTAATCTCTATCCAAAAGAGAATATAAAATCTCATTTTTAACATTATCTAGGGAGTTCTGAGAATGCAGCAAGTCAAACTTCCTTAAAGTAGTACCAATGGCCATAGGCCTTAAAGAAGTATCAACTGAGTCATACATACACTGTAAATAATGAGCAGTGATTCACAGAATGGAAGAAACTACATTATTTAAAGCTGATTTTTCTTTACAAGAAGAAACTGCAGACAAACCATTCCTCATACGTTCATAATTAGTTACACGTTTTAACATATGAGCCTAACCATTCAAAATTCTGAAAATCAAAGTTGTAGGGGAATACTCTTTTTCCCCATACTTATCAATAATTTTCCCATCCTTATCAGAAATAATAGGATAGGAAATTACTAAATATTTAGCAGCAGTAGGATTAACCAAAGCTATAGCTGCTTGGCCAGATTTTGGAAGAGTATATAAAAATTCATACATATTATCCTTCCCTTTAGGGGTAGCTGGCTGATTATCAGGAAAATGTCAGGCAATAACCCATACATCCTCCATAGCTGACAGAAATGGAGAAATGGGTGAAGGTTTTGGAAATTCTTTCTTCAACAGCTCATAGTATTTTCTTTGGGTCTGAGAAACCTCAGTGTTCCTCCACTGAGAACACTGGCACATTTAGTTAGCAGACTCAGAGAAATACAAAATCCCACAGGGAGAATCAGAAACTGAGCTGTCCTCTGAGTCTGAATCAGAAATATGAGGAGAAAACCCTTAATCTGTCCCTTCATTTTCCTGACCAGACTAAGAATCTTGAATCTATTCAGGAAAAGATGTATAGCTCTTCCTTTAACAAGAAACTGCATTATAAGAGGGATCAATATCCTGAATTAAACTCTGAGTCAGACAGAGTAAACTACTCCTGTTCAAGGACATTTGAAGAGGAGTAGACACGTGTTAAGATTTCTGTTTCTTTTTGACAGGAAAAATGGCACCAACAGTGTTATTAATGGCAGCAGCAGCTTCCCCAGTGATGGGCACAACATTCTGACAAAATAAGAATGCCTTCCCTGTTCCCTCCCCCAAGACTGACAAGAGTGTCTCTCCCTTACCCACAGAGGGGAACCCAACAGCTTCAAAGGACATGGCTATGGCTAACTCTCAGTATATTACGGCTGTAGGTGTTACATATGTGCATATAAATACACATACACGCACACACACACACACACACACACACATATATATATATATATATATATATATATATATATATATATAATATATATATATATATATATATATATATATATATATATATATATACATATAGATATCTACACATATATATATATATATATATATATATATATATATATATATCTATATATATAAATATATATAAACTATTTATATATATATATATATATATATATATATATATATATATATATAGGTCTACTACTAAATTTCAAAGTTTCAAAACTTTTAATTTCTTATGGTCGAGACCATAAAATCGAAGTTTTGAAACTTCGAACCATTTAAATGAAACGCACTGAATGGTATATTTACCATTTTCCTCGCTGTAGTTCAGTATCTTGCATTAGTATATTTGATTAGCAGAGGGTGTGGGTGGTGCAAGGAGGCTTGCTCCCCTCCAAAAACATAAAAAAGATTTTCTCATATCATTTTGTTTTAATTTAAATTTCGAAGTTTCAAAACTTCAATCTTCTGTCTTGACCATAACAAGTTCAAGGTTTTGACACTTCAAAATTTAGAAGTTGACCCATTTATATGCAAACATATATATATATATATATATATATATATATATATATATATATATATATATATATAGATGGATCCCCTTCAAAACATTGAATGGTCATAACATTGAAGCTCAGAACACTGAGACCATAACATCTAAAACACATAACGTCAAAAACTCTTAACATCAAATTTCATAACATTGAAACTTTGCATCACAAATTCAAAACCTTCAAATCACTTGTAAGTAACATCCCCTCCACCTAAAACAACACCAAAGTAGTAAACACACTTTGTACTATGTTTTTGCAGGCGGGCAAGCCCTCCTGCACCCCCACATCCCCATAAATTAAATATACCAACTCCGAGATCGCACTGACACCCATATCACACAACCAATTGAATGGAAAGAATGCCGACACCCAGGAGACTGACGTCAAAATGTTGAATGAACAAATATCGACATGTTCTGTGCATGCTCCAGGGATTACCCTGAAGTGAACTAAAACAACAGCAACTGTTTTCACATGGTGGCAAGCCCTCCTGCATCGCCTGTTAATTATATGTATAAACTCCAAGATCGCACTAGTTATTGACTTTTAAACGCTTGCATTTTTGTCTTATTTCATAGTGGAGTTTATTAAGACCTCTGTATTACAATCAGCTGAACAGTGAAAGGAGGAAACAGGAGATGTAGTATCCGTTTGGGTTACTTGTTCTCCACATCTTGTACTGTCATGTTTATACAATTAAGTTACATTTTTTACAAATTCTCTTTTGACAATTTTTGCTGCTACTTAGACCCTTTTTGCATTGTCTGGTTTTTAATGTCAGTGTTGTTGCACTCTCTCATAGTTTTCATGTTCTTACAAAATAATATTATCAGAATGCTAGCTTAATATTTTTACAAATTTGACCTAAGGCCACCTCTTAAGTTGTGAACCCTTTCATTTCTGAGTGCACATTTGTCTAGATTTTGGCAGTGGCCAATCATATGACCATGCTAAAATCAGTTTAAATGATTTGCATTATTGTAGCTAGTGTTTATATGAAAAAGGCAAGACACATTTGGGGCAGCTCCAATGACACCCAGCATAGAATGTGAGTGTCCTGTCTTGCCTAGTATTCACAATATATGGTAAATGAAACTGGTCCTCATCTTGAAACCATTATTTAAATCTAAATTCCTTTTTATTCATAAAGTCAGAAAACCTAGAAGAGATGCAAAAGGCCTCAGAAATTCACAGTACTTCGTTACTCAGCATACAATGGTTTACAATTTTATGCCTTCATGCTACCACAAGACTGCCTCAAAAAAGATTAGAAAGCAACATTTTACAGCAAAAATCCATACCATAGCAGATCTCACTCATTGACTACATTCTGACATTCTGGCAAAGTTTCAAATTTTGCTAGCATGCTAACATTATTGAAATATATATCATAATGCCTCTAATTTACACTGGTGAAAGAAATATTATAGCTTTTTTTGTCATATCAGAAAGCTTTTTTTATTGTTGATTTTGATATGGTTACCCATCAACTGTATTCAGATTTTCCACTGCAGTACCCCTACCCGAGTTTCCTTCCAGGTTGAATCTGGCTGCCACTCTCTGTTTGCATTTTTTCCTTCATTGATCCAACACCCTGCCAGTACCACAGCAGCAGGTATGCATTATGTTTTGTCCTCACTTCTAGTCTCAACAGGATAATCAACTCAAGAATACTGTTCAAATCTTCTGTTTGCTCAATTACATCATTAGATGAAGAAACAGTCTCATTAGTATCTGCTACTCTGACATCCTTTGCAGGCATCAGAGATTCCTTTTCCATTTTAATGGAATTATATTATGGTACTTGTTCTGTCTGAATCAATACTGCATCACACTGCAAGCCTCTTTCAATAATCAATAGGGTTAACAACAAGCTCTTCTCTTACAGCTTAAGGATCCCTGCAGCCAAGCAACAAAGGACCTACCCAATATCCTAAGCAAACTTCACATTATATTGTAAAGGCCACTTTGAGTCATGCCCCTGAAGTACTACTTGAATCGCAGCCCTAAGCAACTTCCTAATGGATAAAATAAAAGGTGAACTTCTAATTAAGTCGCTGTATCTTGGCTGAAATGTATGTTATATAAAGGAAGACATATCATATAATACAAGACAAAGTGCAAGACACATATTCCCTTGGGCATTGTTGCTGCACATCGGATCTCCTATGAATACTTGAAGAAGTTCCACCTCCTGCATGGATTACATACCAAATGCACAGTTGTTCAACATTTGGAGTATAGCTGTAAAACATTATTTTTTTGCAGGGGGTAATTCCCCCTATACCTACGATGTAGGATGCTGTGCCTCTTTCCCCATAACTACATAACTATATAACACTACTGTTGTACAAATGTTGGGTAAAAGGGAAAACAATTTATAAAGATGAAACATGGCTCAATAAAACTTAGAACTCTGATTAAAGCACACATATTGCAAAAACATTGTGAGGGATGAGGACTGGGGTGCTACATTTGGTGCTATGTTTCTGGGAAATCTACAAACAAATAGATGTATATCTCCCTTTCATGTATCATGGTTATATTTATTGTGATTTGGGGAAATCTTTTTTACTATGGTCAAATGTAATTTCTGCATATGTAACACTTTGAAGTAGAGTGTCAAACTATCATTTCTGCTGCATTTGTCTAATGCACCAAAAATGGCATATGAAAAAAAATGTAGTCAAGACAACATATATTTTCATCCCACTGTCAAATAAATCTAGATTGTAGAAGAAACTACAGGATCAGGGGGTGGAAAGCATAGCCCTAAAAACAAGTTGGCTAGGTTACTTAAATTAGCAGCATGTACTCATGGGGGCTGCCATAAAAAGTTTGAATAGATGTACACACATATACATCACACTGGATGGATCATGCCTGCTTTGAACCTCTTTATACTGGGAAGCGTGAGATAAATCACAGATCATAGATATGTATATATGGAATGATACTGATAAACAACAAGTATTACCCTCTAAAGGTCTCAGAGTATCAAAGACATACCTTGTTAATACAGCAGACAGTGAAGCTAAATGTATGCAGATAACATATGTGCAAAATCAAAATTATCTATGGAGATCTCTACTCTTACACAAAAATATGCCTCTGAAAATCTGGGCTAGAAGGGAAAGTTCACTAGGATGCCATTTATCCTGAATGTTCAGAAGTTCATTACATTCCAAATAGGGATAACACTATAAAAGCAGTAACACATATAACTGTAATAATAGTTGCAGCTTATTGCTTATAATTACAAAATGCAAAAGCCACTGAATTGTAAGAATTCCTTTTCTAATATAAAACTCATTGTTTTATAATCAGTATTTTTTTCTTAAATAATAATCTCAGGGAATAATTTTTGTGCAGTACTAATCTGAAAGGTTTCCTCATGAATCAAATTACCCTAATCCTCCCTAGGTACAATTGTCAAGGAGTCACCAGACCCTCAGTGCACCATTGCCCTGTCATGCTCATCACTAACATTAATTTTCTGTTGCAAAAGCACTGTTTCACAGTCCTCCTGTTTTCACATCAGCTTTTGGAATTTTTCCTCTTTAACAGCCAGTAGTAAATCCAAATTACAATAAACATATTGACTTCTATAAAACTCTGCTTGGGATGCAGGAGGCAGACACATTCCACAATTTCATTACACTAATAAAAATGCATTACATTGCATTTGTATATCTTTAACATCTCAAGTTTGAAATTATATAGTTATTAAGGCTTTGCAATACATTCAAACACATTTATTTATTTACATTTGTTTAGCAGTAAACTGCATGGTCTTTTCAACAGAGGCCTGTGGAGAAATGCTTCACTGTTAAGACTGCTATGTTAATAACTTTGAATCTCTGTAAGTTATCTTCAGATTTTATATAATACAGAGGCCTCCAGCTCATGATTCATTTTGTACAAGCTGCAATACCTCTTCTCTACAAAATCAGAAACAAAAAAAAAAATCAACCATAAAACATAAATTTTCATTGTAATAATTCTGTAATGAAGGGCCAAAGCAGTAATACTTCTCATTTCAGTATTGCACTTTTTTCTACCTTCTACTTTTAATTCTTTTATTTTTTGGAGAGGAAGAACAAATGCACTATTTCATAAAATTTCTCACAATCCTTTTCATTTAAGGGTAGTTTTCAGAGTTATGTTAGTATGCAACAAACAACTGAACACCTTTGCCTTTAAGATGGGTACACAGGGCATTTATCACATGCACACATTCAGTCCAAGAACACAACATAGCATAAATGTATGTTTCCATGAACGCTAAATACACCAAATTATCAAATAAAATACAGAAATATAAAAGATATATTCCTACTTCTTACCATTTATAAAAAAAAAAAAAAACTCTGGTTTCTCGTGCATCACCCTTTCTGTTTTTTTCAAAGGGCATATTTCAGAGACCATTATTTCTTGACTATAGGCATTGACTATATTATATGGGGAACATATTTCAACAATATATTACCTAATTTGAACAATGCTGTTATTTGCATGGGAAGTTACTGTAGGGACTGGGACACTGTAGTAAAAATAAGTGAATATCTTTTATGAGGTAAACTGGTGGTTTCAATTCTACTTCTTTTTTATTGTTTCTGGCACTTCTTTACATCCTTACCACATGACTTTCGGTTACTTTTGTTTATCGACAATTACAAAGTAAATTAAGCAGCCTATGATAAAAAATATATAAATAAAAACAATGGCAAAACATTATTATGTGTGAGAAAAAGTGACATTGGCCAGAGATACAAGAACCTTCCCAACACTCCAGGCTACTATAAAACTGTTAGCATCCTGGACTGCATTTGATTCTCAAACAGTTAGGATAGGGGTAATAACCTTTGGATGTATGTCTTCCCCTGCAGTGCCCAATATAGCCTAGCCAGATACATGCCACTTGTTGAACAGTGTTTGCAGAGTTTTACACCACCTGTCATTCACACTGTGCCCCCATACCCGAGTAACTGCTTCTCAGAGAGAATGCCTAGTCTGCCTCTCTTTAGTTGTCACTAATGTACCAGTTACTAGTCACTAATATACTTTGTATTAAGTGGAACAGATTATCAGAAAGGTCAACTAATATCTTCAGAAATATTAAGAAATTAATTTAAGTATAATGGTAGCATTCAGTGAAGTTTCGTTATGGCTTACTATTTTTGAATTATACACACAAAAAACGTTAAGGTCAGTTAACATAAAACTTCCTTGCCTTATAATTTGCAGATGATTCTAGTGGAATTCAGAAGAAATAATGCTAAATGCAGATTACTGAAATTATAATGACATTGCTAAAACAAAAAACTTTTTTTCTAATGCTCAGTACAAGAATATTTATACAATGTGCCATAGAATAGAATAGACCACATGGTATAAATATTAAAAGGGAACAGTGTCAGAAAACTATGTATTAGTGTATGTATTAGTAATATGTTTAGTGCATTTAAGGCTTGAAAAGGGTTAACACATTTATTCTATTTCACACTGCATACATTTGTACGAATTGCAGAAGCTTTCTAACATTGTATTGTCTTGAAATATGCTCAGCTATAATGTTTTGGAAATTTACAGAGAAGCAGATAATTTCTGCTTGTGTCAGGAAAATAATGAATAGAACAATATTAATGTTATGAGACTTAGACAAGGAGTTCCGCTTGTGCTGTGAGAAAATACACAGCTACAGAAGCTATAGATAATCAGAACAAAGATTGCTTGAAAATATGAACTGCAATCAGCATTTTCTTGTGCCTAAGTTAGAGAAGTACCTTGAAATGTAACACATGTATTAGAACTACACAATAGAAGCTTGTAATGGGCTAGGGCCCACCAAGGCCAGGTTGTTTTTCTCAAAATGTTTTTCATAAATCCAGTCGTGTCAGCAGAAAATCTGAGTAACATCTTCTGTAGAACAATACTGAAAGTTGTGTTTAATTACGTCAGCCATAGAAGGCCATGTCTTGTAGAATAGTATAAGAATAGCATACTTCCTGTTAGTAGTTAGGCAAAATCCTGTATTTGCATGTTTTTGTCTCCTTGCAGCAAGTTATTAAATGTACCTTAACTGAACCTTACGTGTATTGGTCTTTGAAGTTTTTTCCTTTGACAAACAGTAACACCAAATATACTATGCAATATATACCAACAGCAACCTTAGGAGCAAACAGAAAAAAAAATCAGAGCAGTGAAGGGGAGATATAAAAAAATGTCAGATATGGAGCTATAGCAGAAAGATACAAAAGAAAGGAATATTTCTTCTCAAAAATGAGAACACAGTAGACAGTCTCTTGTGGCCTCAGTTGAGAAGACCTCACTTATGGATTCCAGGGAATATTCCAAAAAAAAAAAAAAAAAAAAAAAAAAAACATACAGCAGAAATGGTTAGCTATTAAATTCTTTAGCAGTAGCTTGGTAGCATAATCAAGTAGGTCAATGGACATATAAGTGCATGGGTCTTTAAAAATTAGTAGCCAGACATTTGTTAGTAACCCATACTGAGAAAACGATTATGCCACTTATGCATAGATTAAAATAATTCAATATCTAACCAAAGATGGCGCAATATTTCCCTTATCACTTATATAAGCCACCCAGGTTTATATGTTTAGCTAATTACTAGTTTAGCATCACTGGATGTGAAGCTGTGACATTCTGAACTATATAGTAAAGCTTTGTCTTTGTATCTTCATGTTTTCACTTCTTTCCTATTAATATATGGCTGCTTAAACCTTTCTAGAAGAATTCCTCACACTTTATCTCTTCCTTATAATTTATTGCATTCTGTTTTCATCAGCATGCCCATTTAAACAGGTTTATTCAATAAAGTAATCTTCATTTTGTACTTTGGTGGCTTCCTTTCTGGATTTTCTAAACTTAGAGTGTAGCGATAAAAAACAACTAGTAACTGAAATAAGTATCGCAGCAGTCAAATCAAAGGACTTCTCATTCACATTAAAACTACTTTATTAAAACAATAAAAATACAATAATTGAGTGCTTTCATCCTATAAAACATTAGGACTTCATCAGAACCATGTTGCCATTGAAAACCATGCTCTTAACTACTAAAAATGAAACAATTATATTATTAATCAATTAAAATAGCTATGATGATTTAAACATACACTACCCTTAAAAATCAATTTACTAACAAAGATAAAAACATTCTGAATGCTCATCAAAATGTTTTCTATTAAACAAAAATATGACCTTAAGTTCAAAATAGACTGAAGAGAGAGAGTTTCATTAATACCAGGGGGCTGAAAAGCATGCAGTCTTAGTTGCCATTTAATTTCTCTTTCTTCAAGCTTGGACTTGAAGTCGCCACCCCTAATGTTAGTCAAAATTTGTTCTAAAATAGCAAAGCTAAAGATGGTGCACTTAGAGATAGTAATAATGCATTTAAAAAGGGCATTGTTCATATTGTGTTTATTAATCTGATAGATTTGTTCATAAATTCTTTTCCTCAGGGGTTTTTCAATTTTGCCCACATAAAAAGTTGGGCATACCAAACATTTAGCCAAATAAATAACCCCCTTGGAATGACAGTTTCCTTTACAAAAGTTAACTTTGGGATGTAAATTATTATCTAAAGTTAAATTGTCGACCTCCAGAATATAATGACATTGTCCACATGATCCACGCTTGGTTGTAGCTCTCTTCTTTAAACTGTTGAGGTTCTTATAAGAATAAAGGCATGGATTCTTTTTATAACAGTTTGCCAAGGTACACTTTAGTTGATAGTGATAAGATTAATCTGATCAATGATTTAATGGCTTTAGTTTTAGATAAGAATTTCATTTTTTTGAAGGTGAGTATTTTAAACAGGTTAAAGGTGTTGCCACGGGGGCCTCTTATGCACCCATTTATGCTAATTTAGTGCTTCTAGAATGGGAATCTAACTATATTTTTAACAAAAAGTTTTATAAATATATTGAATTATATGTTAGATACCTGGATGACATTTTTAGTTTATGGAATGGGTCAGTGCAAGATAATGATAATTTTATGCAATATATTAACAAATCATCTTCTTTTTTAAAATTCGCACACAGTTTTAACAGGGAAGGCATTCATTATTTGGACACAATGATACATAATACCAGAAGGGGCTTTAAATCTAACATTTATAGAAAGCCAACTTTTAGTGATTCTTACTTGGAATTTTCCAGATGCCACCCACTTAGTCAAAAAATTAGCATTGTTAAAGAAAGGAACACTCCAGATGAGGAAACACACCAGAACCAAAACCTTTAATATAATTCATGGCCAAATCACATAAACCAATAGGTAAAAACACTTCCACATGAACGTTTCCCAGAACAACTGCATTTTCATTGAAAATGATACAGACTTCCTCAGACAACTACAAGACTCTAAAAGACACACAATATATATAACCCCTTTAATTAACCAACCATTAGCTAATGAATAAATTAGAGATATGGTACGAAACACTAAGATTAGAAGGCCTTGAATATTTTGAAGTGTTAAGGTGTCATAATAAAATTTCTACTGATGAAATATATGTTCTTTTGGATTTAATGGACATAGTTTTAAAAAACAATTTTATATATTTTGAGAGAGAGTTCCTTCATCAGTTAAAAGGTGTTGCTATGGTGCTAGGTGTGCACCTTCCTATGCCAGTATTGTTCTATCCCATTGGGAAGAGAAATATGTTTTCAATTCAAGGTTTAAAGGCTGTTGTTTTTTTTTACAAAAGATTCTTGGATGATATTTGTTTATTTTGGGTAGATACAAAGGATAGATTTTTAGAATTTTTTGATGACATTACCAGTTCCACCAGTTTCTTAAAATTTACTTATAATATCCAATACAATAGTGTTATCTCAATGTTACCATACAAAAAAATGTTAATCGCTTTCAAAGTACATAAGAAAGATACATATTCTAATTCTTTTCTATATTTTAGTAGTGCACACCCATACTGTCAGAAGGAGGGGATAGTGAAAGGACAATTCATTCAGAGTAGTAAAATGACCTCGAATGACAGTGACCTCCTCATTGAATTCAAGTTATTGGAAAGCACCTTATAGGGTCAGTCTCACATTTTTATTCAATTTGTTTTTTGATGTATTGTTATATTTAAAATGTCCACAAGGTGGAGCTAATGTCATGCTTTATATTTATGTGGAACTTGACAAGTATTTTACATTGAATTATTTTTTATTTTTCATTTTTAATACTTTTGATATTTAAGTTTTTAGTAACATCTACCCTATATATTTTACATTTATATCTATTTATTCAATCCTATAGTTGTGTGACATATGGTTGTTTTAGAAATCTAATCTTAGTGTTTTACACCATATCTCTAATTTATTCATCAGCTAATGATTGGTTAATTAAAGGGGTTATATATATTGTGTGTCTTTTAGTGTCCTGTAGTTGTCTGAGGAAGTCTGTATCATTTTAGACAAAAATGCAGTTGTTCTGGGGAGCGCTGATGTGGAAGTGTTTTTCCCTATTGGTTTATGTGATTTGGCCGTGAATTATATTAAAGGTTTTGGCTCTGGTGCTTGCCTCATCTGGGGTGTTTCCTTCTGTGATTTGGGTCACTTTTCCTCCTTTTAATGGATTAGCATTGTTAAAGGCCAGTGCATTAGGGCAGCCAGGATAACCTCACATTTTGAAGATGTAAAAAATTTGCTTTAAATCATTGCTGATATGTTTTTAGCCCATGGTCACCCAGCACCCCTAGCTGAAGACATCATGGCATATGTACAGTCTAATTGGAATACAAAGTTTAAACCACTTTTAGAAGTTGGTTTTAACCATTACACTGATATATAGGAAATTAGAAATTCCGAGAGTACTTTAGTTTCAGAATGTTTTTATCTTTGTTCTTAAAGTGATTTTTAAGGGTAGTATATCTTTAAATTGTTTTACTTATTTTTAATTGATTAATAATATATAATTGTTCAATTTTTAATATTTAAGAGCTTGGTTTTCAATAGCAACTTGGTTGTGATGAAGTCTCGACCCAGTCTAGTTTTATATCATCCGGTGTCTGTTAAAAAGGTAAGTAAGTTGTTTTTTAATTTTGGAAACAGTTATTCGTTGGTGTTGTAAGTGTGCATTTTTTTCTTTTATAGTTTTCATTTGTTGAGATGAATTGTTGGTGATATTTATGCAGTTTATTTGGTATTGTGAACCTAGGTTTTGTGATTGTTAATGTTATTTCTGATGCAATGTTTGGTATTCACAGATCTGTGCATTTTTTAATGTTAAGCAATTCACAAGTGAAGGGAAACACACGTCATGTCTATGGCTTAACATTTTTTTCCCAAAAATATCCTTATTTTATTTTATATGAAACAATCAGAGGTTCATATAAATACAAGGCTTAAATTGTGTTAACTGTAACAAAATATAAAACTATATCCATCTATATACAACTGTGCCATTCAACTAGACAAAACATATATATGCTAATGTAAATCGTTTATACCAATATATTCCATGTTATATTATGAAGATAGATTGAAAAATCAATGCACCACACTTAATTAGGTTGGAGGAAGGCAACCCCTTACTGGGGCAATATAACAGCATATAACCTTCCCCATATTTTCAGCATATTAACTCCCTTTTTATTATCATAAATTACCATTTTATATGCTAACAGATGTTTGGTGACCATTTTCTTAAATCCTTCCCATTTAATTGCTGGTCTATCTACCCATTTAAATGCAATGTAAAGTTTCACCAGGAGACACAGATTAGTTAATAGACGAGTACACTGGGATGATAACTTTATGGGAGGAATGTGAAGTAATGCAAATTCTGAAGTTAATGTTGATTTTTTCATAACCCATCCTTTGGAGTTGGATCTTTAGGTAGTTCCAGAATTTATATATGCATTTGCAACTCCAAAAGAGATGGAATAAATCCGTTTCTTGGAGTTCACAATAAGGGCAGTTTGCTAAGATGGATTTATTAAATTTATGGAGTACTGTGGGGGTAAAATAAGCATTATTAGTAATCATGAGTTGTGTATACATTAACTTTTTTAGAAGGAGTATCTTCAAAGTTTTTTCAATTGCCTTTTTCAGCTGTTGTTCCGATAGAAAGGGATTCAATTTTAGCCAATAGTGGGAAAAGAGTAAACTTTCCTGGTATTTGATCAGAGTTATCATTTTGTATGTGTTAGATATCATTTTATCTCTGGATATCATTAACTTCCACAGGGATTTACAATTTCCAGTATCCTCAGATTTTAAGTTATTATTGTTGAGATAGCGGGAACATAAATCCTCAATTTGCCTGACAATAGTTGTGTATGCTTTAAGTAGTTTAAAGTAGTTTCTTAGTTCTGTGATCAAACAATCAAGATAGGGGTAGAAATCCAGAATACACTTCTCCTTGAGCAGAAGGAAATTATTGAGGTTAATCATTATGTTACTGAGTCTTATATTTGGATTCAGATGCAGGGGTTGTAAGATTTCCAAGGCTACCAATATTTTTAAGTCAGCAAAGAGTTTTTGTAGGTTAATAACAAAGTATTTTATTGGGTCAATGATCTTGTAAGCTGTCAATTCTTTTTTTTGCAAAAAAGGGAGTGCTTTGGGATTAAAGTTGAGTGATTTTACATATCTATAATATATTGTTAACCATGCTGGCGACCATGTCTGTAATGTTGGATTATACTCTAATTTTTATTGTCCTACTGCTATTAATTATGTTAAAGTATAACCTAAAATCTGGTAGATTTAGTCCACCTTTTAGCTTTGATTGCGTTAATTTTTGGTATGATATTCTTATTGATTTAGGTGACCACATGAATTTAACTAAAACTGTATGTAGTTATTTCAATAATTTGTTATGTACTATAACTTCAGAGGTCATAAAGACATATAATAATCTAGGAAGAATATTCACTTTGATTATTGCAACCTTAGATAGGAAAGTAACTTTAAGCTATTCCATTTGTTACAGTCCTGCATTATATTTTGCCATTTTTTTAATATATTATTTTGATAAAATTCCTTTTTTAGTTTGGAAGAAGTTAATTCCAAGATATTTTATAGATTTTTTTTTATTTTGATGGTATCTAGATGAGGAAATAATGAAATTAATTTAAGGGGTTTTAAAGGGAAGATACTTGTTTTATTTACATTAAGTTTATAATTGGATATTTTAGAAAATGTGTCAATTGTTTTCATTAGTTTATATCCACACTTGGGTAGGAGAAGTATAAGTTTAAATCATCGGTGAAAGCTGTGAATAAAATTGTATTATTGAAGAGTGTTGGAGAATTCTGATAGGTACGTTATTTAATACACAAAAAGAGCGGTTCAAGACATAGATTGCAGAGAAATAGGGAGAGAGGGCAGCCCTGTCTTGTACCATTTTTGATCAGTATTCTGTTGGAGAGGTTTTTATTTATGTATACATTTGTATAGGATTTATTATATGGTGTTTTAATTATTTGGATGAATTTGCTGGGGGAAAGCAAAGTGAGGTAATACTGAAAGCAGAAAGTTTAGATTCAGTCTATCAAAAGCCTTATACGCATCAACTACCATTGCAAAGATTGGAATATTCTTTTGACTTGCAAATGTTATTAGAGCTTCGAGCATGAAGGTATTGTCACGTTTGTCTATGGAGTGTAAATCTGGATTGTTCTGGTGAAATGATATATGTTATAATTTTCTTGAGTCTACAGGCAAGGATAGATGTGAAGATTTTTATATCAAGATTTATCAGTGATATGGGTCTATAGCTTTTAGGGTCCTTGTGGTCCACTAGTTCTTTCAAAATAAAAATAGTCTTTGAAGCCTTAAGGTGAATAGCCTTAACATTATTATTTATAATATAATTAAACAGACGTTGCAAGGTTTTAGCAATTAACGGATTGAACTCTTTGTAAAACTCTGATGTGATGCCATCTGGGCCAGGTGCTTTGTAAGCTTTTAAATTCTTATTGTCTCAGTGATTTCCTTCAATGATATAGGATCTATTAATATTTTCTGTTGTTTAGAATCTAATTTTGGAAATGCTAACTTCTGTAGAAAAGAGGATCTATCAGTCTCTAGGGTTGGAAACATTTGCTCACCATAAATCTGTATATACATTTGTTCAAAGATTTTTAAAATTTCACTATTATATATTTTATCTGAGTGATTCATTTCAGAAATAGAAGGTATAGATTTATAAAGTAAAATTAACCTAGCTAATACCCTGGATGGTACCTGTGCCCTCTCCGAATACTTGGTCAGATTTCTTACTTTATGAAATGAGAGATTTTTGGCTTCCAGCAGATAGAGATCTCTTTGTGATTTAAGTAGCAGCTCTTTGGTTTCTCCATTAAAGCACTTTTGTAAGTCTTTTTCCAGTTTTTGTATGCTTTCCTTTATTATTGTTTCCTCCTTTCTCTGTCATTTTTTTTTTATAATATACTGCTTTACTAATAGGTAAACCTCTTATTAGGGATTTAGTCATGGCCCACTCTATATCTACTGGGTTCTGAGAGGTTGAGATTTTATTTAATAGGGTTTTTAAGAGTGAGTTGATCCCTTCTATTATATCTTTTTTATTTTATATTTTATCTTTTTTTGACAGAAGGTTGGGATTGAGGGACCGATTGTACCATCTTTTTGAAAGATTGTGTTTATCACTCCAAAGTAAGTTTAATGTTATTTTTGAATGATCTGAGAAGAATCTATTATTTATATGGCAACCTATATTCAAATTTAAAAATATATCCGATATCAAGAAGAAATCAATTCTAGCCCACATTTTGTGGCATTGTGAGCAGAAGCTGAATTTTTCTGTTCTGGTGTCCTTAGGTTTACTTATAAATGGGTAAAAAATATTAAAATCTTTTTAAGCTCTGTCAGTGCAATTGTAAATTTGTAGCCTGTTTATTGTATGTTTTATTAGGGTTTGATCTGTCAGTACTAGGGTCTTGGTAAGCATTCCAGTCCACTCCTATAATTATATAATTGTCTTTATATTCATTTATAATCTTATACAGGGACATAAAGAAGTTTTGTTGATTACTGCATGGGGCATATATATTGATTAAAATACATTTCTTTATGTCTGGATTATTACAAGTTATATAACACCATCTACCATTTTTATCCGATTCACCTTTTATGATATTGTCCTTAACCAAATCTTTAATTAATATAGCTACCCCTGCAGTGTGAGACTTTTCCCTGGAGGCTACAATCTGTTTGATCCATTTTTTTCTCTTCAACTTTCACACATTGCTCCCTCATTAAATGCAATTCTTGAATTAGTATTATATTTGCCTTAGATTTAAATGTGAGATATAAAAACAGGTTTCTTTTATCTCTTGTCTGCAGTCCCCCTCACATTCCATAACTCAGTCTCCCACATTCAGCCTTAAGCTGAGTTATAACTGTAAAAACTAGTGCTGTGCATTATACACTTCACTATGGGTATGGCATTTATTACAAAATCTAGCCGAATGGCACATGACCCTTCCTGTACCTCCCCAATGCCGATCCATTATCCCTTTGGACCAAAAAGAAGGGGGAAAATAAAAAAAGTTATTTTGACAGATTTATTTTGTACCAGTATTATCTAATGTGTATACCTTAGTTGGGATGTTACAAGGTTGGTCTTCCCCTAAGTAAAAACAAAAGCATTATAGAAAAAGCCTAGCATACAAGTCCTCTACTCAACAGCTACTATCTCTGCTCTAACTCTGTTAATGTAATAACACTTTTGTGACGCCGAGAACAAGGGTACTATGATAGAGTAACTGAAATGATCATTGCATAGAAAAAACATTTATTGTACAGAACTGTCATCTTGTTAAGAGGAACTCCCTACATTCAGTGTTATTTAGTAAAAGTATTCCCCTGTAGCCATAGTGGTTAACTATACACAGTCATTCCTTTATTACCACTTAACCTTTATTAAGGCTCTCTGGCTTTTCTTTATTTTGTTTCATTTCAGGTCGTTACCAGACCATTTTAAGCCTTCTGTCTCTCAGTTCAATGTTTAAATTTATTTATTTATTTATTTATTTATTTATTTATTTATTTTAATTTTTAGGATGTTGGGCATCGGGCTGGCACCTCGGCACCATAAAAATCAATTGCCAATCATTAGCGGACCGGAGTTCTGCTGTGGCGACCCGTAACTTGGAAAAGCCAAAAGAAGAAGAAGGTCTTTACTACTGATTGATAAAAGACATCATCTACTATTTCAAACACTTAACCTTTCTATGTAAGCAATTTTCTTTTTCTGTTAGTAGTATAACACACTTGCCTTGGCTCCTATACAAGATTCTAAAGCAAACAGTTTTGAGACTTTACCTTCCATTTGTTTAAAGTGTTCATTGCTATAATTAATCTCTTTGAGCTTTTAACACCATTAAAACAGTTTGGAGAAACCTATTTCAAACTTTTTTTTTACCTAGACTTTTAACACCCGAGCTCTCCAAAACAAAACTGGTGGGTGGGGTGCTGTCTGGAGGTGTGCTTAGAGGTATTGTTTCTATTCCGCCATTTTCCATTATTTTCTAAAGCCAGAGAATGCTGATATTTGATAAGAGCAGAGGTAATATCCAAAACAATCACTCAGTTTACTTTAAATGTTTTGTCCTTCCAGATCTAAAGCAAATGCTTGCAACTGTACTATTCACAAAAACAAGAGGAATATTTAAACCACCGTGCCCACAGAATCTTTCGATACACTATATTCATGTATTTGTCATGTTAACAGCAACTAACTAGCCCAGTATTTACAATAATGCTTCCTGCTAGGTGAAAAAAGACAACTCTTTAATTAATAAAAGTCTCTGTTTTTCAAGTCTGTGGTCTGTATTCACACGGTTTCCCCAAGTCAGCCCCTAAGCTTAAGTTTAATTTAGTTCCATTTCTACTTTACAGCTTAGCCTCCAATTTTCCTTTCAATTTGTATCTTTTACTTAAAACAGTACCTTCAACTGAAGACCATTAATTCGTTATACTAAGATTTTTTTCCAGAAAGCCGTAGTCTCACTGTAGGATCCTTTGGTAGCTGTTTCTACTGTATATGCAGGAAGATATTCATAGTGCACTTATTCCTATGCTGTACCTGTTTGCGAGAGGTGCTATCTTGCTGTGGGGATGTGCCTTAAATGCCATTGCACAAGGCAATAGTCACAATTTAACCTGTTCGGTGGGATAACATGTATTCTCTTTTCTGTACCTAGTGATGTCTTTCAGCTTCCCCTCACCTCGTGGCCTAAAGCATGAAGAGATAGACCTGAAAAAGAAACTCAGTTCAGTCAATGATTCTCCCTGCATGAGCAAGATGGACTCGGCCGCAAAATATGTCGAGATGAGCATTTTTTCCCAACGACTCATTTCAGAGCTCAGATATTTCCTTAAAAACAGCCAGAAAATATTTCCTTCATTTCCTTTCTTGAAGCGACCGAGTATTTCATTTCTTTATTATATTTCATTTGGAATTTTATTTTCCTACTAATAAGGAATCTACAAAACGGAGATAATGCTTGCCTTGCCTGCCATATCTGGAATGGAAGGTCCTGAGAAATGGAGATCCGATTGTTATTCCAGGTAATGAAACCTTTTTTTTTTTGCAGCTAGTAAGATGTTTGAGACGGTTTGCTATCATTATATCTTCATGCATTTGCACGGCTATGAAGTATTCAAACATCAGATGTTCGAATACTTCATATTACAGCAGGTGACATGAGCGAAGGTTTGCATTGCGAATGAACTGTGCATTCGCAATTCTAACTTTCAGTCATGGGAGGGGATCGCGGTACAGTGCGGTTAGGGAAATGCATCCCTTTCCTCACTGTAGTGCGATCTCGGAGTTGGAATATTAAGTTGGGGGGGTGTGGGGGGCACAGCCCCCCACAGGGGGGGGTGCAGGGGGGGCGCAGCCCCCCTGCATAACTGTGTGTTCGGTTAGGTAGATAGGTGATTATGGGAAGGGTGGGCGTGCTGTGTATCGCCGTAAATGTCGCAAGCGACATTTTCGACAATACACCCTTGTTTTCGAGTTTACTATTATTCGAAAATGTTCATTTTCGATGCATAAATTCAAAAATAAAGACATTATTTATTTTTACTTTCGAATTTATGATAGTAAACCGTTTGAGACATCTTGTTAATTCAATATTTTGACATATACTGGTCTAGGATTTTTTGATGCTTGAGCTTCCATTAAAGCACGATGGGCTCTTTCTATTATTACTTTTTGCATTTCACCAGAGCCGTCCAGTATAGTAGTCAAGATTTGTTGAATAGTTATTGTTAGGTTATTCAGTGTAACTGACTCAGGAATTCCTATAATAATAATATTATTCCTGTGTGAACAAGCCTCTAGGTCTAAAATTT